>NC_080052.1:14180370-14217870 GCF_026212465.1 Amaranthus tricolor
ATCTTCGTTGATAGTTGAACAAGCATAAGTTCTTTCAAAATTAACTTCAATAACGAAAAATGTAATTACATTAGTTAGTAAAATATAGACTAAATGTGCAAATTAGTATAAAATTACCTTTGACATCATCGACCATCTAATTTTGCAAGTACATCAAAGCCTCCACTGTTTGAGAATGAAGCCTAGACCGGTGAGCGCTAACTACCCTTCCACCCGTGCTAAATGCACTTTCCGAAGCAACCGATGAAACAGGAATTGCAAGAATGTCTTTGGCAATTTTTCTTAAAGTTGGGTAGCTTTGGTCTATCTTCCACCATGCAAGTATATTAAATTAATTATTCTCCGGCAAAGTACGACTCTCTAAGTATTGATCAATTTCACTTTTAATGGGCACATAATCAATTTTTTGTCTCTTAGTCCTAGCGAAATCATCCTCATCACCAAGATCCTCAAGTTGTGTCTCCACAGGAGAACTTTCATTCACATTACATTGACTTTGAAACTCATCGAAAAGATTATAAAGAGTATTTCTTACTCTTTCCACTTTAGCATTGGCATCATCTCCATAGAATTTCTTAAAATAATGCACCACACAATCCTTCTTATTTCTCGGATCTAAAATGCCCGCAATGGCCAAAAGCTCATTAGTATGATCCCAATATTTGTCAATCTTTTCTACCATTTTCTCAGCCATTTTTTTAATAATCTCACTATTGTCATTTTGCCTCCACTTAGTTAATGCAAGTTTAATCTCACAAAAATTACGAAAATACAAATTTGAAGTTGGATGATTTCTACCAGAAAAAACCTTAGTTGCCTTGTAGAATATTTCCAACTTTTGACAAACAAGAGTAGCCATTTGCCAATCATGATCACTAGGCACATCAAAATTCAACCTTCTATGTAGACGTTTCAACTTATTAAAAACTTCTTTAAAAGGCAAACAAGTGTCAAGCAAATCATATGTGGAGTTCCACCTAGTTTTACAATCAAGATTCACCCTTTTAGGTTTAGTCACATTCAAAAGGCGACAAGCTTCCTCAAACTTTTCAATTCTTGTAGGAGTAGACATCCAAAATGCAACACAATCTCGAACTTTGCAAATAGCAGAATCAATGACATCTAAACCATCTCTCACAATCAAGTTAAGAATGTCAGCACTACACCTCATATGCAAAAAATCTCCACTCAACATTAAAGAAACCCTTTGTTATATGGGTATGGAACATAACAAAACCTAAACAAAATTCACACACCAACATCAACATGGATTCAAAATTAAATAAAATTCACATAACTTGGCAATGAAATTTAAATGAAAGGAAAATAAATTACCTTAGGGTTCTATTATGTAAAACCCATTCTTCATCAATGAAATGTGACGTCACAGCCATATAACCTTTTTTTTTTGAGTAGAGGCGGTTCACATGTTAGTTGTTATTGCAATTCTACCCTCATTACGCTCAAGCAAGACTTTAAGAGAGCTTCTCTCGGTGTTGTACGTTTTTATCACATCATTTTTCAATGTGTTTCTTGAAATAATCTTAAAGTTGTCATTTAAACTCCTCACAAAGTTTCTAAAACCAATGTGGTCAACCATTGATAAAGGATACTCATGCATTACCACCATTTTCATCAATTCTTTCCTTGATACTTCTTGATCAAAAACCACTTTCTTTGGCTTTTCATTAACTACTAAGTAAGTAGATCCATCGATTTCTCTTTTCACTTTTAATTGTGATTGATTAGATGCAAGGTTTAAATGTCTACTTGAACATGTTTTTTTAGCATGTTTAAGAAGATATGAAGTTCCACTACTCCCTTTGTAGGAAAGTGTTTTCTTACAAGTCTTACATTTTGCCATTTGTACACCATTCACATGTACAAGGTCAAAATAAATCCATGCTTCTGAAGTTAATTTCTTACTTTTAGCACTACTTTGTTCAGTAGATTCATTCTTAACATCAACATTACCCTCAAATTCCCCATATGATTCATGAATATGATGCTTAATAGGTTGACTAGAAGCACCATCAAGTCCATCATTTTGATTATCCATTTACTCAACAATACACTGTGATAAATTTACTAGTTATCAATCACTAAACTCAAATACATCAACATAAATCAACCACTAAAATCAAATAAACAAAAAACTACTCCACATAAATAAAAAATTACCATTGAACTCAACATAAATCAACCATTAAACTCAAATAAATCAACATAAATCAACCATTAAACTCAAATAAATCAACATAAATCAACCACTAAACTCAAATAAATCAACATAAATCAACCACTAAACTCAAATAAATAAATAACTACTCAACATAAATCAAAATTAGTGTAGGAAAAAAAAATTAGGGTTCATAAGTTCATTACCTCCTGTGATGGTGCCGGTGCGAGACTAGGAGAATGGTAGAAGTCGAGGCAGAGGGACTGAGGGAGCAGTGCTGCCGTGCTGCGAGCCTGCGACTATGAGTATGAGAGACAGAGAGAGCGAGAGTGCGAGAGTGGGAGCCTGGGAGGGAGATAGGAGTTTGGGAATTGGGAGGGACTAGGGAGACGGGCTACTGGGAGTGGGGTATTTTTCTCAGTTAGGCTGCTGATATAAAAAAAAAATTAAAAAAAAAAATGGGTCCTGTAGATCCGCGGGTCCGAGTCTGGGTATTTTTCTCAGATCCTGATCCGGACACGTGAAATTTAACAGGATCCGGATCCGACCCGGACCCGACAAGTCTATATTTTTAGGACCCAGATCTGTGAAAACGGATACGGATCCACGGATCCGGGTCGTGTCCAGTACTTATTGCCATCCCTACCAAGAATACATCACGAGTTTAATTAGGATACAAATATGAAAATAGTAAAACACAAATAATTTGAAGTTTCCCTTGTCCGATTGCAAGAAAGGAATACGCATGGAAGAAAAAGAGCAGTAGCTCGCTTTGACTTCCAAATAAAATATTTAAAAAAATAGAGAATTACAAGAAAGCGAAGAAATTCGCTAAAGATAATAAGAAAGTCCGATGTCGGTGCCGTCAGGGAATGCTACCTTTATTTTTTCAACCATCTAGCTTTCTAGTGGAATAGAACGTGTCGGTCCACCTAAATGGGGTAGAATGTGGGCAACACGCAGACAATAAGTCTAGTCCAAGACGGTAGCATTCTTAATGATCTCGGGTGAGAATGCACGTTAGCAATAACCCGAGGCGGCATGTGGATATGGAACTGGCTTGGCACGCTTGCAAGCGTTAAAATTCTGAAGTGACGACTTCTAACCTTCACAATTGTATAAGTGATTGTGGGAGGAGTTAAAACATTAATAAGATACCAAGCATTTCGGATCTTAAATAAGACTCAGAAAGAAAGAAATATGTAATTATAATTAACATTTAGGTACTTGTTCATTTGTTTATTTGGTGATATGTGTAATCAGTGAAAGCTGACCTATGTGGTTTTGTTCTTTGAACCTGTTCCTAAATGGGGAGGAGCAGATAAGAAGAAGAGTTTGCAAAAGATAAGTAAGAGACAGGCTGGAGATAAAAGTGACGATACCAGACTGGGTCGTTATCAGGCTTTTCGTTCCTACCAAGGTGGAAATTGTGAAATATTATAATATACTATGTGAAATTATCTGTCGTAGACTAATAGTATGCTTAGCCATATAACGGATTATATCATTTCCAAATATATAGTTATGTAATTATTTAAAGTCTCTAAGAACCTCTGTAACAGCTTAAAAATGAAACGTTATCTCTATTGGTAATATAAGTTTGACTGGTATTACTGAAGTAACAGTCTTGTAAATTACTAACTTTCGTTATTATATAACATTATTTATGTTTTAAGTAGGTTTTGAATTTACGGGATGTTATACTTGGTATCAGAGGCAAAGTTTCTAGACTATTTTTGTGGACGATGATGCGGACGCCTTAGAGTGATCCGAATCGTGCGTTCGACTTTCAAAGCGCTTGTAGTATTTTAGATATAGGAAATCGATTAGGAGTATGTTGCAACATTTTGGGCTTAGGATTATGTGATTAGCCATGATTGGGATCTCCTTAAATTACCAATAGTATTTGAGAAATCATATGACTAAAATTTGGCTATGAGAATTTAGTTGTATTTTAAATGGTTGTGATTTGAACAGAATATTTAGGGATTTAAATTCAAGAGAGCATATGATGGATTATTAGATATTTTTACCTCCAGAAGATTTTATAATTTTGTAGATGTCATCCGGTGGTGGGAATTAATTATAACAAAGCAGATTCACAGAGTTAGTATACTCCAATTCCAAAGGAACCCGATAGACATTTATAATACTGCTCAGATAGGCGATTTGCCAAACGTGCTGCTAAGTATACCATGGATTATATAGATACGTATAACAATATGGTAACTAAGGATGAGAACATATATTCAAAACCAAGGTGCTTTCTTATGCGATTATAAAGACCTTACCATGATATTTCCTTATATGGAACAAATTCTGCAAAGTATGTTGGGTATTGTTAAGCCATAATGTACATTATCAATGGATAGACCAAAGAGAGATGGACAACATAGACAAGAAATCGATTTGGCGTAACGTTATTCCAGGTAAAGTTCTTGGCGAGATAGATCGAACCATGAGAGTTGCATCTACGAAAATTCTAGGATCCGATCATCCTTATTGGCGTAACGTCAGAACCTCGAGATACGCTCAAAATCTTGTGTAGAAGTGGGACCATCTAATACTCGAAACAATATTGCAGAAGAAGTGGAGACTACTAGCAACATGAGTAACGGAGGATCTAAATACACCCATTTGGAGGCATCTACTGATGCTACGTCAGAAATTCGTTTAGCATATGAAAATATAAACTTGTTTAAGAAACAATACCATAAGTACGGTTTGTAGTATTAATTATGTAACTATAATTATTAATAAATAACAATAATTGTTAAAGATGAATGACATTAAATATCTTTTTCCGTTTATGTGTCAAAAAATAGGCGAATAAGTACTTATTTCGACCGAATTTCTAAAATAATTACCCCATAAGGAAAATAGCAACGTCCGTTTTTCGAAAAAAGCACCGTTAAAATGGGTAAAAGTTACATTAAATAACTTTTTCGATTTACGAGCCAAAAAAAGGCAAATAAGTACTTGTTTGGACCGCATTTCTAAAAGAGTTATCCCATAAGGTACAGTCAATTAATGTTTTCCGTTAAGTGGTAGTCATTTGCAGAGAAATATATCACATCAGGTAATTGTTAACAAAAAAAAATACATAAGGTAAGTTTTTGCAAATAAACCTATACATTAGGTAGTTTCTTATAAATTTTTCCTTTAATTAAATGTTGAAGACTCAACTCTCTTAAATAATGATAAGGGGAATTTGAAGACTCAATTCTCTTAAATGATGATAATTCAAAACACATATTAATTAAACAAATAAATTAAGTAATTACATTTAGTTGTTTAAGTATGTCTAAAATCATATTTGATATATATTTGATAAGTGATATATATTTAAGTTCGAAGACGTTGGAATATGCTTAAAGAACTTAAGTTTATCATAAAGTCGATTTTATAATTCTTGAAATCCGTTTTAAAGTTTTGAAGATAATTACGTTTATAATCAGGTTAATTTCGTAATTATATTTGAAATATTTTAATAGGTCAAGGTTCATTAAAATTAACTTTGATATTATTTGAAATTAATTTTGAATATTTTATTACACGTTTTATCTTAAATGTTTAAATATTTTATATTTAAACTTGAATTTAAATATATGCTTAATAATGTTTGATGATTAAATATAGTACAAGGTACACTTGTTTTGTTAATTTTAGTACACGGCTATAATTGAATTTAAATTAGTTGTTAAAGAGTTTTCTATTAATAAGATGATATTTGAATTAACACTAAAAATAGATTATCACTATTTGAATTAATACTAAAAATAGGAATTAATTTGAATGATTATTTAAACGTTGATAAATCTGGTTTGTGCTTAGTTTTCATTATCTTGTATGAGTACTAACGTGGCAGCATAGCATTGGATATTAAAGACAAATTACAGCACACAATGACGAAATTATTTTAGCTGTCAGTACACGTCAATTTGAAGTTAAGCTCAAGGTCTTGAAGACAGGCGCAGAATGACCAGGTCTACAGAAAATAACGGAAAGGAGCCTTCTTGTTTTCCAAGATGTTGAGGTGTAACACTATATTTATGAGGCTTCATTTCAGAATTAAAGATACATCTCTATGCACCTCTTCTTACAACTTTCTCTCTAGACTTGAAATTTAGAAATTCTCTAAGTGTTTAAAGAGTTGTAATTCTTTGTTCATCTAACTCTTACATTTGTAATAGGCTTAAGAGTTTAAAAAGAGTTATATTAAAAATTAATACGCCTAACCAAGAATACTTTTCAAAGTGTTCAACTTCTGAATCTCTATTGTGAGATTTGGGATTTGCTTTTATTAAAGGGATTTGTAATACAGTTCTTCAAGGGAAAGAACGTGGTGTGAGGAGATAGTGAGATCTTCTTGTTTGTATTAAAGTCGGATTAATAAAAGGCGTTGAAATTCTACGGGTTGAAAGAGAACCCATAGGCGGGGAGTAGGTTGGTTAGAACCGAACCTCGTTAACATATCGTGTGTTATACCTTAAAGTTTATTTTCCGCACATACGTTATTGTTTACGAATTGACTCAAAACTGTTCCAGAAAACATTTTTGACAGACTCCTCAAACTCTTGAGACAAGTTTCTAGACAAACTTTTAAATAGCCCAAACTCTCTATTCACCCCCCTCTAGAGAGTATTCAACCTCCTATTAACATTCAATTGGTATCAGAGCTGAGTTTCACATAAAAAGAGTAATATCTTGTGATGGATCCAATAGGAGAAGGGTACTTTGCTCAAGGACGTTCGTGCTCAAGACCACCTTTGTTTTGCGGTACAAATTTCTCACATTGGAAAACTTTGATGAAAATGTTCGTGATTGATCAAGATATGGAACTTTGGGAGATCATAACTAAAGGACCTAAGATACCCATGAAAAAGGACGTTCAAGGAAATGATGTACTAAAGTTTGAATCCGAATATTCACAAACTGATTTGGAATGGGTTTCCAAAAACTATATGGCAATGAATCAATTATGTTGTGCTTTAAATGGTATTGAGTTTAATTGTGTTTTTTCATGTACATGTGCTAAAGAAATATGGGACAAGCTGGTTGTGACATACGAAGGAACAAGTCAAGTGAAGGAAACAAAGATCAACATCCTTATGCATCAATACGAAATTTATAAGATGAAAAAGGATGAGAATATAAATGAAATGTTTACTCGTTTTACTTTAATTACTAACAGTTTGAATTCTCTTGGAAAAAATTTTACTAATGCAGAAAAAGTCCAGAAGGTCTTGAGGTGTCTTCCAAGGTTCAAATGGGGTCCAAAGTCACCGCCATTGAGGAAGCTCAAGACTTGAGAGTTCTATCACTTGACAATCTCCTTGGAAAACTCACAACTCATGAACTTACCCTACATGATGATGGAGAAAATGATGTAATACCTTACATGAAAAATTTTGCTTTAAAAGCTAAGAAACGTCATGAACCTTCAAGTGATGATGAAGAAAGCGATGATGAAGAAGATCCATTTGCATTAGTCACTAAAGGTCTTGAAGTAATTATGAAGATGCGAAAAAGATTTAAGAAATTTAAATCCAGAAATAAAGGTACGTCTTCTAACTCTAATTCAAACTTTAAGACTAACAAACTTGCTTGTTTTGAGTGTGGATCTATAGAACATATTGTAAAGGACTGCCCTAAGAAGAAAAGGGAATCCTACAAAAAGAACAAGAAGAAACAAGCGATGGTTGCAACTTGGAGTGATTCCGAAGGATCATCCGAATCTGAAAGTGAAGATGGAAAAGCTCATGTATGTCTTATTGGAAAATAATGATAACAATGATGACATAGATCAAAACCATAAAGAGGTACGTGACTATCTTAACACCTGCTCAAAAGATGAATTAGTTACAACTCTCCTTAATATGTTTCAAATTGAAAAGATTTTAAAAGATGAGAAAGATATCTTAGAGGATAGAATACGTCATTATGCTAAAGGTTGTGAAGAAATCTTAAATAAATATGAATCGCTAAAGGCTGAAACAATTAAACTTGAAAAGAATAACAAGATCTTGAAAGAACAGAATCTCAGCCAGACCAAAAAGCTTATTGACCTTAAGAATGAGAACAATGACCTTGAAGCCAGGCTCAAAACCTTGAAACATGAGTCTGAGAAAAATCTAAAAGCATTAACCAAACAAAATGAATCCGAAAATAAATTCACTAAAATGCTTACACGTCAAAAACCATCTAGTGATAAACGTGGTATTGGTTATAATAATATTACACATAACTATAAGAGTAAAACCACATTTGTGAAAAGTGCATATAAATATAAACGTACTCCTACTTGCACCTTTTGTTGCAAAGAAGGACATATTAGACTTGCATGTCCATACAGACGTAAGGAAAATTATATTATCAAGAGTTCCTTTCCTCTTGAATTGCGTGGACAGATAAAGCAAATATGGGTTCCTAAAGGGACAAGACCACCCAACATGGTCTATTCCGAATATGATTCCAAATTTGTCACATGGATAGCCAAGTAAGGTTGAGAAAGGTTATTTTTCTGTTTTATAGGATAAACAAAAGCGGATTCTAGATAGTGGATGCTCGAGACATATGAGTGGTAAAATCTCTTTATTTTCTGAAATCAAGGAAAGAGGCAATCACTCAATCACCCTAGGAGATAAAGGTAAATGCAAAATTTTAGGTGTTGGTAAAGTTGGTAAGAATCCATCTAAAACTATTGACAATGTTTATTTAGTTGAAGGTCTAAAATTTAATTTGCTAAGTGTGTCTCAACTATGTGATAAAGGTAATGAAGTAATATTTGATAAAGAAAAATGTGTTGTTAAAAATCCTAATACCTGAGATACTTTCATTACTGCCCTTTGAAATGATAATGTTTATGCCTTGCATACTAACAAAATTGCAGCTTAGAATTTCAAGTGCTTGAAAGCTATTATAGATAATCCAAAACTATGGCATAAACGTCTTGGTCACATCAATACTCACACCATGCAAAAGTTGGTAAGTAAAGATCTAGTTAAGGAACTTCCAGCTCTTGACTATAAACAAATTCCTATTTGTGACGCATGCATTAAAGGTAAACAATTAAGAAGTTCATTCAAACCGAAGAAAGTGGTAAGTACATCAAGAACATGTGAACTCTTACATATTGATTTATGTGGACCAATGCGTGTACGGAGCATAAGAGGTAAATCTTACATCTTAGTTACAGTTGATGATTATTCTAGATTTACATGGGTTGATTTTTTGAAGGATAAAAGTGAAGCCTTAAAACCGTTCTCAAGACGTTGTAAAGAGACGCAAACTCAACTGAACCTTCCAATAGTCTCGATTAGAAGTGACCATGGGAGAGAGTTTGATCAACTAGGCTTTGACTCCTTTTGTGAAAAATATGGAATATCCCATAACTTTTCAGCTCCTAGGACACCCCAACAAAACGGTGTGGTTGAAAGGAAAAATCGAACCTTAGAAGAAATGGCTAGGACAATGCTTTTTGAAAATGGATTAGCTAAACACTATTGGGCCGAGGCTGTTAACACAGCTAATTATGTTTAAAATAGATGCCTTATAAGACCCATACTTAAGAAAACTCCCTATGAGTTATTCAAAGGAAGAAAACTGAATATAGCATACCTTAGACCATTTGGTTGCAAATGTTTTATTCATAATAATGGTAAAGACAATTTAGGTAAATTTGATGCTAGAAGTGCTGAAGGTATATTTCGTGGATACTCATTAAATAGTAAAGCTTATCGAGTGCTGAACAAGCGTACAAGTATAGTTGAAGAAAGTATACATGTTGTTTTTGATGAATCCAACAATGGAACATTAAATGAAAGATTTAAAGAATTAAACCTTAATAAACATTTTAATGATTTGAGTGATGACGAACTGGATGTTAATAATATTAGTGCAGTTAAAAGGAATAACATACAGGATACCATACAAAATATTGATGATGAAGATAACTGATTGTAAACATTGAAGACTCACAGTCTGATCTTGAGACCCAATCTCAAGAACTTGAGATGGTTCCTGAACATACTGCTTTAGATACACCAATTAGAAACACCTCAAATGAAGTAAGTACAAGTTCTTTGAATGAAAACACACCATCCATACTACGAAAAGAATTAGAATGTCATCTCAACATCCTCCAGAAAACAATATAAGTGATCCAAACAAAGGTACGCAAACTCGATCCTCTCTTAAGAATCTATGTGCATTTTCTGCTTTTGTTTCTCTTGTAGAACCAAAGGATGTTAAAGAAGCATTACAAGAACCAGAGTGGATCATTGCAATTCAAAATGAATTAAATGAATTCGAAAGGAACAAAGTTTGGGATCTAGTTGAAAGACCTCCAGATCGTACTATCATTGGAACTAGATGGGTTTTTCGTAATAAACTCAATGAGGATGGAGACATTGTAAGGAATAAAGCAAGGCTGGTAGCTCAAGGCTATAATCAAGAAGAAGGTATAGATTGTGATGAAACTTTCGCACCAGTTGCAAGGTTAGAATACATTTATATTATGCTTGCTTTTGCTTCATACATGAATATTAAACTATATCAAATGGATGTTAAATGTGCTTTCTTAAATGGATACTTGTAAGAGGAAGTATATGTTAAACAACCACCCAGCTTTGAAAATTCTGATCTACCTAATCATGTGTTCAAACTAAATAAAGCGCTATATGGCTTGAAACAAGCTCCAAGAGCTTAGTATGACAGATTTAGCTCACATCTACTTGAAAATGAATTTCAATGAGGTAAAATTGATAAAACACTTTTCATTAAAACAAAAGGAAAAGATATTCTAGTTGTTCAAGTATATGTTGATGATATATTGTTTGGAGCAACTAATGATTCTTTGTGCAATGAATTTTCTGAGATTATGTGCAAGGAATTTGAAAGGAGCATGATGGGAGACTTAACATTCTTTCTTGGACTACAAATAAAGCAAAAGAAAGATGGCATATTTATTTGTCAAAGTAAGTATGTTAAAGATTTGTTAAAGAAGTACAATATGGATCAATGTAAAAACGTTAATACGCCTATGAGTGCAACACTAAGTCTAGACCAAGATATAAATGGTAAGAGTGTTGATCAAAAGACTTATAGAGGTATGATTGGTTCTTTATTGTATTTAACTACTAGTCGTCTTGATATCATGTTTAGTGTTTGCTTATGTGCTCGTTTTCAAGCTAACCCAAAAGAATCTCACTTAACAGCAGTTAAGAGAATCTTTAGATATTTATATGGGACTAAAGACTTCGGTCTGTGGTACCCTAGTTGTGGAAATTTTAGTTTGATTGGTTTTTCAGATGCTAATTATGCTGGATACAAGGTTGATAGAAAAAGAACCTCAAGATCGTGTCAATTCTTAGGAAATTCATTAATCTCATGGTGTTCTTAAAAGCAAAATTCAGTTGCTTTATCTATAGCTGAAGCTGAATACATAGCTGCAGGTGCATGTTGCTCTCAAATTTTATGGATTGCTCAACAACTTCGAGATCTTGGAATTGATTTCAAAGGTATACCAATAAAGTGTGATAATACAAGTGCAATTTGTATTACTAAGAATCCTGTACAACATTCACGTACAAAACACATTGAGGTACGTCACCATTTTATAAGAGATCATGTTGAAAAAGGTCATATTTCTTTATCCTTTATATCTACTGAAAATCAGTTAGCGGATATAATTACAAAACCTTTAAGTGCTGATCGTTTTGCTTATATACGTATGGAACTTGGCATGCTAAATGATGTTGCATGAACTAAGGAGGAAAAATAACATAGGAGTAATAACATAGGAATAATAACATAGAAGTAATAACATAGGAATAATAATATAAGATTAAAAGGATTGAATATTAAACGTTAATGAAAAAATACTAAGTATGTATTAAGGGGGAGCATTACATTTGCATGTTTGATTGTCAATATATGTGTGTGTTTATGCATGAGTTTGAGAATTGAAAATTTAATTTCAATGTCTTAAAAATTATTTGTTCTATAAATATGAGATTTTTAATTAAATAACTTTAATCAATAAAGGATATTTAATTATTTTAAAACAAAAATTGTTTGTCTAATTTCTTTTTGGATTACTTCAAATCTTGTTCGTGATTTTGGTTCAAATCCAATTAATCTCATGATTACAATTTCCAATTAAACGCCCATTCATATTATTCTACAACCGGTCAAGTTACACATCTTTTTCATTCAACTATATTGTCAAATCAACACTTATGGAAGTACAAATGCATTGTACTATACTCTTTTAATAGAGAGTAAAACGCATTTTTCATTCACTCACCACTACACTTTCTGATTTGCTTTTCAAACCGTCTCTTTCACCTTCCTTTTCAAGCCTTCAAAATCCTTTTCAATGGCACCCAAAAGAAAGATGAATAAATCTGGTACAAAACCCGACAAAGGTGAATCATCCAAAACCAAAATGTCTAAACCAATAACCCCTACCATTCACTCACCTTTAAACTCTTTAGATGTTCCAAAACAGTGGTTTGAGAATCACACAACGTATGGGAGATGGATTGATATTTTCAAACATCGCTCACTTTCTTATGTTGATATTCTTGATTACAATTTCTTCTTATTTGAAGATCTTGAGATTATCTCTGCTTTTATTCAATCAACTCCTGGTATGTTGTTGAACCCTGGTTATACTACTCATCCTGCTCTTGTGAAAGTCTTTTATTCAAACTTGTCTTTTACTATGATTGATGGCAATCAGGCCTTAAGAAGCTTTGTCAAAAGACAAGAGATTGTTATCTCTAAAATCCTAATGAATGATTTGTTAAAATTCTCACAAGATGCTGATGATAAAACTCTTAACATTCTGGCTTTACAAAACGCTAAGGACATGTTTATTCTTGAATCCTATTCTGATTTCTCTTCTGTTAAACATCTGACCCACAATGCCTTGAATTTATGTGGTAAATTACTGCATTATATTCTTGTTAGAACTGTCTTCTCACGCAACTCCTTATGTGAATTAGTTACAGATGCCCATCTAATATTGATGTGGAAAATTGCCTCTTTTAAGAATATTGATTTTGCTTCTGTTATTTTCTCTACAATGCGATTTTGCAGTTCTCATGCTTGCAATTGTTCTCTTCCTTATGCTAACCTATTGACATTAATCTTTGATCATTTTAATCTGCTCTCTGATTCAGAGGAAGTGGATTACTCTGGTCCTTTATCTTTGTCAAGTGAAATCCTCCCTCCTCTTGGTATTTTTAAAATACATGGCAATTATGAGTTATATTCACATTTGTCTTCAACTGACAAAGAGGATTTGCAAAAGATCCATGGTAAGCGGCTTTCATGTCTTGAACCTCTCATTAAAGAGCACACCACTTTTTCCTGACTCTAGTCTCTTGACTTAGAGGTTGGTGAAATGAAATCTTCCTTACTTGATTTGCATGATAAGGTGTCTAATCTGACTTTTATGTTAGACACGTTTATGAAAGACATGAAATGTATGGTAGTTGAAGACGTGGTGGTGGAAGAAGAAGTTGATGAGGGTGTTGCTGCTATGCCACAAGAGGATGTTGTCATGGAGGAGGCAAAGGAGAAAGAAGGAGAAAAAGAGAAGGAAGCTGATGAGGAACAGACAGACAAGGAAATGGAAATTCCTGTTGCTGTTGATACCACCCCAATCAAAACCATTACTCCAACTGTTGATGAAACTACTTCCCCTGGTAAACCAAAACCTTCCAGAAAAAGGAAGACTAGGTCCAGGAAGTAATTTTAGTTGTTAATGGTTGATAAACAATATTTTTTTTATTAACAATCCCAACATTTTCCTCTCCTTGTTTACTTTTTGATGAAAGTCAAAAAGGGGGAGATATGTAAATTATTTTAATTTGCTTAATTTGCTTTGCTTGCTTTTGGGGAGATTTATATTTTAATTATATATCATGTTGCATATAATATATTGTTGGATACATAGTATGCTGATGCTTTGTTAGATGTTCTGATATATTGCTGTGCTTTGATTTATTGATGAATTGTTTTGTTTATTGCTAAATGCATTCATTCAACATTCATGTTTGGGGGAGATATGAAAATTTATGGAAAAATTTGTGGAAATATGAAAATTTTTGGAGATATTAATTTAATATGTTTCTGTTAAAAAAAGGGGAGATATAGATATAAAAATTGATAGTAGCTGATTATTGATTATTGTTCATATTCATAATGTTTGATAATCATGTTTTTGATATTAAAGCATTGATATGATGCTACATTACAATAATGATTATTATATTTGCATGTATTGTGATTGGATATTTGTTTGCATGCATAGATAATGAAACATGAAATCTTATTCGATTGTGATGATATGAAACATGAAAATTCATTGGTTTATACTATTCTGTTTTTATATTGTTTTGATTTGAAACTGTTTTCAAAATTTTGAAAAACATTCTGATTGATGATAAAGTCTTGAAAATATTCTGTTTAAAGATATATTGTTTATTCTTATCATGTTTTCACTTCATATTAACTTAGAAATATGATTTAGGAAAATATGGTTTTGACTTTCATCAAGGGGGAGATTGAAGACTCAACTCTCTTAAATAATGATAAGGGGAATTTGAAGACTCAGTTCTTTTAAATGATGATAATTCAAAACACATATTGATTAACAAATAAATTAAGTAATTACATTTAGTTGTTTAAGTAAGTCCAAAATCATATTTGATATACATTTGATAAGTGATATATATTTAAGTTCGAAGATGTTGGAATATACTTAAAGAACTTAAGTTTATCATAAAGTTGATTTTATAAGTCTTGAAATACGTTTTAAAGTCTTGAAGATAATTACGTTTATAATCAGGTTAATTTCGTAAATTATATTTGAAATATTTTAATAGGTCAAGGTTCATTAAAATTAACTTTGATATTATTTGAAATTAAGTTTGAATATTTTATTACACGTTTTATCTTAAACGTTTAAATATTTTATATTTGAACTTGAATTTAAATATATGCTTAATAATGTTTGATGATTAAATATAGTACAAGGTACACTTGTTTTGCTAATTTTAGTACACGGCTATAATTGAATTTAAATTAGTTGTTAAAGAGTTTTCTATTAATAAGATGATATTTGAATTAACAATAAAAATAGAAAATCACTATTTGAATTAATACTAAAAATAGGAATTAATTTGAATGATTATTTAAACGTTGAAAAATCTGGTTTGTGCTTAGTTTTCATTATCTTGTATGAGTACTAACGTGGCAGCATAGCATTGGATATTAAAGACAAATTACAGCACACAATGACAAAATTATTTTAGCTGTCAGTACACGTCAGTTTGAAGTTAATCTCAAGGTCTTGAAGACAGGCGTAGAATGACCAGGTCTAAAGAAAATAACAGAAAGGAGCCTTCTTGTTTTCCAAGATGTGTTGAGGCGTAACACTTATATATAGGGCTTCATTTCAGAATTAAGGATACATCTCTATGCACCTCTTCTTTCAACTTTCTCTCTTGACTTGAAATTTAGAAATTCTCTAAGTGTTTAAAGAGTTGTAATTCTTAGTTCATCTAACTCTTACATTTGTAATAGGCTTAAGAGTTTAAAAAGAGTTAGATTAAAAATTAATACGCCTAACCAAGAATACTTTTCAAAGTGTTCAACTTCTGAATCTCTATTGTGAGATTTGGGATTTGCTTTTATTAAAGGGACTTGTAATACGGTTCTTCAAGAGGATGAACGTGGTGTGAGGAGATAGTGAGATCTTCTTGTTTGTATTAAAGTCGGATTAATAAAAGGCGTTGAAATCCTACGGGTGGAAAGAGAACCCATAGGCGGGGAGTAGGTTGGTTAGAACCGAACCTCGTTAACATATCGTGTGTTATACTTTAAAGTTTATTTTCCGCACATACGTTATTGTTTAGGATTTGACTCAAAACTGTTCCAGAAAACATTTTTGACAGACTCCTCAAACTTTTGAGACAAGTTTCCAGATAAACTTTTAAATAGCCCAAACTCTCTATTCACCCCCTCTCTAGAGAGTATTCAACCTCCTATTAACTTTCAAATGTTTTATTTGTTTTCTTAAACATTATTCACCGATTACTTTTAGTTATTATTTTTTTTCTCAATCTATAATTCAAAACATAGTCAAGTGAGATCGTGTTTGATTCGTCTAAATGTAAATTTCGTTAGTTTCAACATTTTATAATTGTCAACCACGCAAAATTGGAGATCTTTAAGAAGAAATAAAGAATCAAAATGTGTCGCAAACCAAATTTGAAATTTTATAAGAACTTGTATGAAAACCTGTGCAATACACGAAATTGGTAGTATGCAGTATATAAAATATAAATTTCAAAACGAGATTCTAATACATGTTATTCGTATAACATTATAATATCATAACATCTATTAAAAAGACTGTAAAATACAAAATATCACAATTCAAAAGCCCCAGCCAAGTGGTATTTTTTAATTGGAGAATCATAATCAGAATCATAACATCTATTAAAAAGACTATATAGTGCCAATCATCATAACATCTATTAAGAAGACTGTAAAATGCCAAATGTCGCAATTCTAAAGCCCCTGCCAAGTATAATTTTTTGATTGGAGAACTACAATGGAATGATTTAAATTGGTTGACCTATCTAATGCAGTAATCATTATGATTGATCATTGCCATTTAATTATAGAATTAATTACAATTTTATTAAGAAATAAATAGTTTAATATATATTGTCAATATTTAAATTATGTTTGATAATAATTCTACTTATTATTGAATGTAAATGAATTAGCTACAATGCATATTTGTTTTCTAAAGTTACTGATCTCTCTTATTACTCAGTTTATTTTTTTTATCAATAATTAATTCGATTAATAATTGTTATAACTATTTTTTATCAATAACTGTTATTTTATAGTGATAACTATTTTTGAATGAAAATGTTTGAATGAAAATCAATTAACATATATTAAAAAAATTCATTCATTGCACGGGGTTTCATACTAATTTTTTTATGAAATAGATAGAAAATTTTAGAATATATAGTGCTTTTAATGAAAATAATTCAGCGGTTAATCTTCCAAAAATGTTATTATAATGATTCTTTCTGAGAATAATTTTTAATTATCATGTATCTTTTATTTGATGAAATATTTTATAAATTAAAATTTTAATGAAGAAAACTTTATTAATTAGCAACTACTTCAACATAAAAAAGCAATAATATTTTATAAGAAACTTTAATTGAAAATCTTATGTAACTTTTAAATTCAAAAATAACATTTTAAGAAAATTTAAGAGAATGTATCTTATTGTAATATACTACTCATATATTAAGAAATATGTTGATGTTAACTTTGATAAGTATTATTCTATATGGCTATTCACTATGAGAATGCTATGTGAAATTTTACAGCCTTTCTAGTAGATTGTATGATAGGTAGAAAATTTTAGAATATATAGTGCTTTTAATGAAAAAAATTCATTTGTTAATCTTCCAACAATGTTTTTATAATAATTCTTTGTCATTCTAAAAATCATTTTCAATTATCATGTATCTTTTATTTGATGAAATATTTTAAAAATTAAAATTTTAATGAAGAAAACTTTATTAATTAGCAAATACTTCAACATGAATAAGAAAATATATTTTTTAAGAAACTTTAACTGAAAAACTTATGTAGCTTTTAAATTTAAAAATAATATTTTAAGAAAATTTAAGAGAACATATCTTATTGTAATATACTACTCATATATTAAGGAATAAGTTGATATTAACTTTGGTAAGTATTATTCCATACGGCTATTCACTATGAGAATGCCATGTGGAATTCTACAGCCTTTTTATTAGATTGTATGATAGGAGGGAGTATAATAATTTACATATGTAACTTATCTAGTTGGCTAATTTGTTTTAGTCATATAATTAAATATGAATATGAAACGAGTATCTATCCAATTTAAAACTATTTAATTACTCTCTTGTTTCTTAAAGTTTGTATTTGTTATTTTGAGAATTTTTGTCTCTTAAAGAATCTTTCTATTTATATCACAAATATTGGACATAGCTAATTTTATTCATCCTTATTTTAATCATACATACTATTAAAGATGATGTAAAATGACAATATCATGTTTACAACAATTCATACACATGGAAGAATTCAATTGGTTGCACAATGCCTACATGGCACATTTTTGCTGATTTATCCTAGTTTGTCAAGAAATCATACATATAATCTATAATCTATCTATAAAAACTATTAGTGAAGAAACAGAACTGACACATGTCAATCTCTCACAAAAAAATTTCCCACTCATTTTAATGCTTATATGGCAGGTAAATTTACAGTGAAAATCATTACCCTTTTTCATTTGTTCTTCCCATTCACTTTTTACACAGATTCCAACACAAATTTAAAAGTCCAATAATTTTAATTGTGAGTTTTTTAAAATTCTAAACGTTGATATTTAGAAAATATATATCGAGACGAATCTATAAAAACTACTAATGAAGAAACATAACTAACACATGTCAAACTCTATGCAAAAATTTTCTTGCTCATTTTTATGCTGATGTGGTAGGTGAATTTGTAGTGAAAATCATTTCCTCTGTTTTCATTTATTTTTCTTATTCAGTGTTTACGCAAATCCCAATGCAAATTTAACAGTCAAATAATTTTAAGGAAAAATTACCTAGAATATCCAAAATTTTCATGATCTTTCTACAATAACCCCACCTATTGATTAACCATGAATAATTTCAACTTTGAAGGGTTTTTTTTCCGTAAAAGTAAATTTGGTAACCGAATGACTTGCTATAGCAAGTTTTATTTTTTTAAGAAATGATAAATTAAAATAAAATGTTTGGGAAAATGTTAAAAATAATGTTAAAAAAAAAAGATTCTGATAATTTTAATTATTCTAAATTTTTTATGGAAATTTTCAAAATTTTTCTCTAATTTCACATTAATTTTCAGTTTAAATATTCTTCCCCAATGCAGAGGTCTGCTTTCTCCAAAAGGCCAGTTTAACAACACTCCAATGATGGTCCAATTCTTTGAGACACCCAAACGTGGAAAACTCTTTAAATTCCTGAACCACTAGGGACAGCATGAAGTATTCATTCAAACCATCCGGGGGGCATGGCACACTGGAGTGAGAAGGGATAAAATTTATCTTGTAAACCAACTTAGGACGGTGAAAGAGGTGTGCAAAGCTAAGTTCAAGAATACGGACGCTTCTGATATGGCCAAAGCCGAAGATGATCTTAAAAAAGCTCAAGATAAGCTCCACTTGAACCTAGGGGACAAAATATTAGCTGATGAAGAGTGTAGATATACGGAAATCTTCAAGAGAACAAAGAAGGAATGGGAATCAGCTCTCAGGAAAAAAGCTAAATTAAACTGGCTTGCCTTGGGAGATGAAAACACCAGATACTTCCACCAATCTATTCAGCATCGGAGGAAATGCAATGCAATTAATGTTCTACACCTTCAAGATGGCACCACTAGCAATCCAAGGAAAATTCAGGAAGCTTTCCAAAAATACTACACTAAGCTTCTCGGATGCATAATAAAGGAGCGCGCGAAGATCAACATGAATATAATCAATAGAGGCCCTACCCTCACTCATAACCAACAGAATCTGCTCACTTTGTCCTTTTCCCTAGAAGACATCAAAGAAGTCACGTGGAGTATACCTGAGGATAAAGCTTCAAGGTTAGATGGTTTCAACAGTGGGTTCTATAAAGCTGCATGGGATATTGTTGGTGCAGATGTTGTGGCTGCTGTTCAGGAATTTTTTGCAAAGGGTACTCCCCTGAATTCATGGAATACAACAACTATCACCCTAATCCCAAAGGTCACCACTCCTAATACTCCAGGTGACTACCGTCCTATTTCCTGTTGCAATGTCATAAACAAATGTAATTCTAAAATAATCTGCAGGAAGTTTTTCCTTGTTCTGGGGTCCATCATAAGCCTCAATCAAGGAGCCTTTGTTGAAGGTAGAAATATTCTCCATAACATCCTTCTCTGCCAAGATATAGTAAAACAATATGTAGAAAGAATTGCTCTCCTAGCTGCCTTTTAAAGATTCACCTCAGGAAAGCGTATGACACTCTTGATTGGGCATTCCTGCATGACATGTTGATCGCCCTCAACTTCCCGAGGAAGTTCACTGAGATAGTCATGCCATGTATTACATCAACGAAGTATTCCCTGGACATCAATGGTAATCCACTTACTGAGTTCAAAGCAAAAAGAGGAGTCAGACAAGGTGACCTAATGTCCCCTTTACTTTTCGTCATTGGTATGGAATACTTGTTGAGAACACTTTCTATGGCCAGTGAATAACAAGAATTCAAATTTCACCCCAGATGCACCAGAATCAAGCTTAACCACCTAGCTTTTGTGGATGACCTGATGCTTTTCTGTAAGGATGATCTATAGTCCATCAACATTCTGACCAAGATTGTCCTCATGCTCCGGCCTCAAAGCCAACAACTCAAAAATAATCATATACCTAGCAGGTTTCAGCGATGAGCTCAGAGAGCACGCTACAAAGACTCTTGAATACAAGTTCGAGAACCTTCCAGTCAAATACCTTGGGATGCCCCTCACCTCACGAAAGTGTAATAGTCCGATTTAAGTGACTCGAAAATCCATATGAAAATACAAATTCCGGTTCACCTTTTTGGACTCCAGAGAAGACTTTTCTCTAGGACCGTCAACGTTTCGTCGATAAAGAAATATAGATAAACAGAAAACAAGACCAATGTGAAAGATAATAAGTCAGCAGAACTCTAACGTACAACTCGAAAGCCTAGAGGCCTCAAAACAACTAATCGAAATAGCGAAAGCGAAAAGAAACTATCTCTTTTGTTACATTAATTACAGAGATTCTGTCTATTCATAATCTAATCTAAAAGATAACACATAGTCTTGCTTATTACGGGTTCTACGTCAAGATCTCACTCCAGACCCCACCTGCAATCAACCTACTTGTCGTCGTAAGACAACACATAGTAGGTTCCAAAGAAACAAACCAATACACGTCAGAGACATCAGACAATTATCAATCAGGTGGAAAACAAGCAAATTGTTCATCCTTGCATGCATAGGCTCTAATACATTTATTATTAATGAAACCCAACTTGTAACGTTGCCCGTCTTGTTCGGGTCGTTCAAGTACAAACCATTCATCATTAGATAATTCCTACTTGTAACGTTGCCCGTCCTGTTCGGGTCGTTCAAGTATAAATTCAAATGTTTTTGGAGGAATACACTTGGGAAAGCTAATCCCAAGGCAACCACCGACCTAAGACGTTGCCCGTCCTGTTCGGGTCGCCAAAGGCTAAAGTATGCATACCCCCATGCTGATGATCCAAAACTGCCATGCGAACAATAATTATAATAATCCAAACCAATCGTTAACCCCTTTGGTTAACATAACCAAACGTCAACCCCTTTGGGTGACAAACACATAAATTCTAAGTTTCCAATTAATTTCTTTCAAATTATTTGAGGTGTCTAATCCTTATGTGATTTACAAAGCCTCGATTAGAAATGAAACAACACTACTTGCACAACCACATAAACAGTATGGTCTAAGCGTGTACCTTTAAGCGCTGCAACCAAACAACGTTTAAGCACGATAAGAATTTCGCCCTCTTATGAATCGAGGTCCTAAATAACACACACACAAAACGATCACGTATTAGAACGTGTTTACACATTTAATCCACTCCATACTACTAAGATATTACTAAGACTTGATAATTTAAAATGTTTTCATCCAATTTCCAATGATTCCAAATTTAATTTCTGACCAGAAACTTTATTGGCCATTTCGGACAGTTTAGAAAATTCAAATGAAAAATCCGACTTCACCACTGCGTCCGGAATGCATCAATTACCTTGGGTACCAAATTTCATAATTTCTAACATCCAATTACTATTTTTAATTATTTCAAGCATTTAACGAGTTTTTTTAACGCATCGGATACATAAACCAACAACGGAACATGACTAACGTTTCCGGATCGGCACCAATGCCGAGGCAGCAGCTGCTGTCCAACACTCCCATTATATTGTTATTATTATTATTATTATTATTATTATTATTATTATATATATTCATTATTCAAATTACTAACACTTTTAATCTCACGACCAAAATAATCTAACAAGACCAATATCACAATGACTACAATAAAACCAACAAGACAAATTTTTCTATCACACAACCACTTGATAATTCCACACATATATTATTTCACAAAACCCCATTCAACAAAACATAAAAGTCATCAATAAAAGAAATATGCCCATCCACAAGATGCTTCAAGAGACTTAAAAACATTTCACAAACTATGATGATTAAATTAAATACTTAATTCTCTTAACAAATTATAATTCTTGTAGAGAATCATAAACCAAATCATCCTTTTTAAATTAAGACATATATAAATTCGCATTCCTTCTAGCAAATCAAATTTTGTTAATGGATTTATAAATTCTTGGATGACTACACTACTTGATCCATATTATTTAAATTTCTACTAACAAATTGTAATTTAGTTAGAGAAATATAAATCATAAGAGAATTTATTTAAATATCAATATAAACTTAATTCTTATAATAATTTAAACATTGTTAAAGAATATAAATCAAGAAACATACCTTAATCCTTTTAACAAAATTAAAGTTTATTAAAGGATTATTAGAGAAAAGTATATATATTAAAAAAATATACTCAATCCTCCAAAAAGTCAAAGGATATCATCATACACAAAGATAAATATATACATATAATTCACCTTAGAAATCTTGTATATAAAATTTTTTTTTAATTAACAATTCAATTAACTTACCCCTTAGATCAAAAGATTGAATTGAACAAACCAAATTTTGTTTTTCTTTGTGACAGTCGAAACCAAGAGCAAGGGAAGGAAAATTTTTTTCTGATTTTTGTGATCAATTTTGGGGATTAAGAATGTGAAGACTTCAATTGAGGTTTAAAGGATTAATAGGAATTATTAATCACTTATTGTGCCATAAAACCCAAATATGAGAGGAGTTACAAAACTCCTCCCATTCCCTATACTCAACCGGCTGCCCCCTTCCCATTCCATCCTTAATTTTTTTTTGTTAATTAATTAATTAATTGTGTTATTATTATATTATTGTTAAAACAGAAAAGAAACGTCACGCGATAAAACTCGTTACCGTTAAAATTTAAACTTACTTCGTTTCTTATAATTAACCATGTAAAATAACATAATTCAATATTACGTATTTATTTTATTTTGTTATACTTTATTTTTATTATATTTTATTTATTTTTTTAAACCCGATAAATTACGAGGTGTTACAGAAGGTATCCAGTCACTAACTGCGAGTATTTGATTAATAAGATGACAACCAGGATTAAATTCTGGTATGCAAAGAACCTATCTTATACTTCATGACTCTAACTCGTAAACCCCGTCCTTATGAGTATAACAAACTATTGGTGCCAAGTTGTTATACTCCCTAAAAAGGTCATTCGACAAGTGAACGCTATATTCAGATCCTTCCTCTGGCATGGTTCCTTTGAAGCAAAAAGCCCCCGAAACATAAACTAGGAGAAAGTCTACAAACCAAAGAAAGAAGGGGGCCTTAGCATTAGGAATCTGAAAATGTGGAATCTAGCTGCTGTAGGGAAAATTGCATGGCACATCAGTGTCCTTCATGAGTCCCTTTGGGTCAAATGGGTCCACAAGGAATACATGAAAGGGGGAAACTAGATGGTGTTTAACGCCCAAATAACCGCCAGCTGGGTTATCAAAAAGCTATGCAAGGTCAAAGAAAAGCTAAGAACCTAGATGAGCACGCCGACCTACTCAATCACAACAATGTACAGCAACCTCATAGGAGTAGGGGGGAGAGTAAGATGGAACAACATAGTTTGGAGTAGGACTGCCACTCTCAGAAACAAGTTCACTGCGTGGCTGGCGTTTAACAATCGCCTGAAAAAACAAAGCAACGCCTAAAGCTTGCAGGAATTGTGGAGAATAACAGGTGTCCAATATGTGGCTTTGAAAGTGAAACTATAACAGACTCAAAATTCTTAATCTTAATCTTCCGATTCATTATTCCGAATTTTCAATTCAAATTTCTAATCCTTTGGTTATCCATTTCAAACCATCTTTAATTCCTAAACCTTTTCCGATTTTGTAATTTCTATCAAATAATAAACTTTAAAATGTTATATTGTTTAAAATCTTTTTATAAGCGCTAAAATATTATTTTATTATTTTATAGTACGAAAAGTAAAATTTTATTCTTATATTTATGGTTTTGTAAAACGTTACGTTTTAACTTTCTTCCTTAAACGAACATTACTACTTATTTTGTTAACCTTATAACTTTGATTTAATTATTTTATACATAAAAATCAGTCGTATTTTTATTATTAACTTTAAATATAGTTTTAAGCAAAATTTTCTAAGTAAACCACATATTTTCATGATCAAATTTACCCATTATTTGAAAGTATATTCACTTGGACATAGTAGAACAAAAATTTGATGAATAAAAATCCTTTCTACTTAACCCATGATGTTCATTACTTACACAAGCTAATCTTCTTCTACACTTTAATCTCTTATACAACCACTTACACACTCCAACTCTTACATGTTTACTTTCACACTCCAACTCTTACACATACACTTATATACTCTAAACCGCTTACACAAGTATACCATCTTTCATACTCCTAATACTCTTTCTTTCATACAACTTATGAATTAAAAGTTGCCAAAATCCATTATAAATACCCCTTAGCCATGAGATCACTTACACCACCATTATCAAATCTTTCTAACATTCCTTCTTACACTTTCACTTCATTAAAATCTTACTACCTTAAAACCTTTATTATATTAGTTGAAGAAATTCAAGAAGATGGATCTTAGAACACTCTTTATTTAGCTTAAATCATCATCATTTTAGAGCATTATTGAGTTATTACTTTGGGTACTTAATGTATCATTATTTTTGGAGTTTGGATTTATTTATTTTGGGAGCTTAAAATATCATCATTATTTGGGAGTTTGGATTAATTATCTTTGGAGCATTATCATCTATCTTAGAGGGTCTTATTTCTTATTTTTTTTTCCTAATTAGTACTTAGTACTAATCCTTGGTGTTAGTATGTTATAACTTTTTACCCTACTCTTTTTATGGAATTTTACATTATATTTACTTTATAATATGCAAAGTATGAAATATGTTGATATGTTTTAGTAGGAAGTTAATTTAATGAAATTATGATCAAGAATATATTAAGTATGTGTATGCTAAAAGTATTTTTAGTATGTTAATTTAATAATCTTTGAACAAGTTTAGGATGTTGGGTGCAAAATTTATATTCTAGTGATATTAAGTATGATTTATGTTATAAACTAGTGCTAGTATGTTTATGAGCTATGTGTTACATTAGGAATGTTATTATATTTAAGAATTTTTATGTTAGAATTTTTATTAATATGTTTACGTTAGCCTTCAAACTAGTTTATAAGGTAGTAAGTTATTTTATGAACGTATTTTTTTTATTATGTATGGTTATATTAAGAATATTGTTAGTATACTTTATTTTGAGATTTAAGTTTATCCTTAAAGTTATAGTAAATTTCTAAGTTATTG
Source organism: Amaranthus tricolor (assembly GCF_026212465.1). Classification (NCBI taxonomy): domain Eukaryota; kingdom Viridiplantae; phylum Streptophyta; class Magnoliopsida; order Caryophyllales; family Amaranthaceae; genus Amaranthus; species Amaranthus tricolor. The sequence goes on from NC_080052.1 coordinate 14,206,263, forward strand.
CATAAAGTTTTTATTTTTTTTTTAAGTGGTTATGTTAATTATTTAAATCTAAGATTTAGTATGATAAATTTAATTAAGTCGTTCTTTTTATGTGAAAAGGCCCCAAAACAATCATAGGCCATTTGACCACTATCATACATAAAAAAAAGTTTGATTTACTATTTAAAATTATTACAGCTATTTTTGTGATAATAATAAAACAACAATTTAAAAAGATATTTTTGAGAAATTTTTATAAGTTATTAAATATTGAAGTGTTTTTTTTGAGTATATGAGATTTCATAATAAAACTAACTTTTAACACTATTCAGTACAAAATATTTTATTTGCTAACTATTTGATCAAAATTTATGTAAAACGATGTAAAAGTATTTTTAGTATACTCCTATTAGACCCGTCCCGCCTACATCCCTACTTGCCGCTCAAACTCAGTGTGAAATATTAATTTTGTGAGAATACAAGTTTTACTTGTTTTATAATTAGAAATATTGACTTTTGTGAAAAGTATATGTTTGACTTATTTTAAAACTAGAAACATTGATTTTTGTGAAATTATAAGTTTTATTTGTTTTATAACTAGAATGTTAATTTTTGCAAACCTAATAAGTTTACTTATTTTTCTAAATTTGAAATATTGATTTTTGGTGAACTTGTAGAATTTTGGAAACTTATCCAAATGATACAATTTTAACTTGAATTTTAATTAGAATAGTTGATATTTTTTTGAAGAGAATAAAGTTTTATTTATTGTAAAGTTAGAAATATTGATTTTGGAAACTTATTTAAAGAGAAATAGATTTTAGTAGTTACTTGTGGAAGATATTAATTTGGAGACTATTAATTGAATATTAAGTTATTAGTGTGAATTTAGTGAACTATTAAAAATAAAGTTATAAATAAAATTTAATGTGTAAAAATTTAATAATGAACGTATAAAGACATAAAGGATCATTTTACGTTATAATTAAGAATATTATTAAATAAAAGAGGTTATCACCTAAGTTGATCAAAGTCAAAGTCAAATTGTAGTAATAAAAATGTGATGTACTTGTGTGAATGAATATTGATTAAATGACCCTGATTGTTAGGTAATGTCGAACCATGGACCGGCATGTAAAATACCGGCGCCCGTGTTGGCTGGCACGTAAAATGCGGTGTAAGACAGGGGGTTAGCTACCTATCCTGTAGAAATCGAGCATAAATTGTATTGGAGGGGTGACGACTCCCATTGCAGTTAGGGTTTAGGACTGCGGTCCTCACCTAACCAGACCCTTACATATATCAGGTGTCATATTGTTTTTCTTATTGATCAGTGATAAATTTGATTAGTGTTGATGCTATGATGCATGGTACAGTTATGAGTATTAACCAAATGAACTTACTTACGTGTTTAGATTACCGAATTCTATAAGTGTGGCAGTAACGTACTTCAGTCAGGATTGAGGATAGTATCTTAGTGACTTAAAAGTATAAAACAGAAAAAGAAATAGTAAAAGTATACGGTGGTGCCAATTAATTATAAGTTCACACTTAAATTATTATTTTGTAAATCTAGCGTATAATTTCCGCATTTTGAGCTTGATAGGAAGTTATGCTCGGCGTTAAGCGCTGACCGATTCAATCGGCTGTCATCTGTATCATGGATGGCAGCCTTTTACAGGATTTAGTTTTAGGTTTTGATCCAGACTGCAACAGTTTCTATTTATCGAGAACTTAGCTGCTTTTTGTACCTTTATTGATGACTTGATGATGATGTATTTTTTTCATTTTGAGCAAACAATATTTCTTATCAGATGTAATATTTTACTTTTATTTTAAATAGTTTCGGTTTTTATGATTTGAAGATTTTAACAGTTTGGCATTTTGAGACTTTCGCAAAATTTTTGTATTAAACATTATTATTAAATGTTAATTATGTATCGAGATTGCCGCTCATGTTACAAAAACGGTGAATCACCTCTTCTTCAACTGTACCTTTAGCAAAGGAAGTGTTGATTCCTTGAAAGACTACATTGGAATAACATGTAATATGGATAATCTGATGGATAATACAAAAATCTTTTTTTTTTTTCAAAAAAAAAGTATAACATAATTAATCATGAGTTAATATCGCCATATTAATTAAGATGATAGTTCAAATACTTGTAATCATACATATTTTTAAAAATGATGTAAAATGACAAATATTATGTTTATAACAACTCTTACACATGGAAGAATTCAATTGGTTGCACAATGCCTACATGGCACATTTTTGTTTATTTATCCAATTTTGTCACGAAAATAAAATAAGATATTATTAATTATATTATTATATTATTTGGAAAGTATAACATAATTAATCATGAGTTAATATCGCAATATCAATTAAGATGTAGCTCAAATACTCATAAAAATTGATAAAGGAATGGATTGATTGTCAATTTCAATGTGATTGACAATTTGTTATTCAAATGAATCAAAAATAAATTATTTTCTTGCTCTTTTCATGTTTTTATTAGGCAAATATTTTAATAGCATATTATGTAATGATATCTTTTAGATAAAATTTTTTTAATAGATTAGTAACAAAAGATTTCAAAACTATATCATATACAATCAATTAAGGTATGCAGTATCTTTCAATTACAATGCATAATTATCATATAACATTAATTATTTATGTAAAAAATTTATTTTCATTATAGTATTTTTGTAATAAATTATGAAAAGAAAATAATTTGAAATACTTTTTTTTCATAGATAATCATTTACACTACTTACATGGCTATATTAAAAAAAACTACACAAATTAATTAGATTATACATTAATTTTTTAAGTAAATAAGAAAAAGATACTAGTGAAATAAATTTTAAATGATAATTCTATCATCTATGGTTGACAAAGTTATAACACATAAATAAATTTGGTTATAAGTTGATTATTATAGTAAAATAATACTCCCTCGTCCTTAATGAAGTTCCCACAATGAATATTCACGGGAATTAAGAAAAATAGAATTTTTTAAATAATAGACATATTATTTCATTAAATAATAAATTTAGTGGAGAAAAAGTAGAGACCATAAACATTAAAAAAACATTAAATAAAAGTTAGTAGAAAAAATATGGGGACCATAACTAATAAAAAATATTCATATAAAGTTAGTGGAAAATATATAGGAACCATAAAGAATATAAAAGAGTTAAAATAAAGTTAATGGAAGATATATGAGGACTATAAATATTATTAAAATATTAAATCAGAATGAATTAAGGTTATCTTTGTTCAAAATTTGTGACATAAACAAAAATTAAAGATTCTTTATGGGAACAACAAATGGAACACCCCAAAATGGCAAATAGGAACTTCTTTAAGGACTGAAGGGAGTAGAGCTGTTCAAAAGTGACCCGACCCGAAAATCCGATCCGAAATCGAAAGTGAACCGACCCGAAAATGTGTTCCTTTTTTAGGTTTATCGAACTGACATTACTCGACTCGAAGCTATACTTGAACCGGTTGACAACCGAAAATGGGAAAGCTGAACCCGAGTTATAACCGATTTTCCTAACCGACACATAACCGTTATCCGAGATTACCCAAATTATGACCGACCCGATTCATATCCGACCCGAATCATACTCAAAACCGAACTCGATTCGGCTAAAACCGACTTAAACCGAACGAAGTTTAGATTGAACTGTTGTAAATCTGAACCCAATTTTTTACATAGAAGTATAATTGACTAATATTCAATCATCTTATTAGTTATTCTAATAAAGTCATAAATATTTTAATAAAATAAATTTTATAAATACATGGTTTCATATATTTAGAGTTAATAATCAATGGTCAATGTTTATTTAACTACTTTTAATTGAATTAGATGAAAATTGATAGAACTTTATAATTTTAATTTTTGGTCAAATAAGTAAAAGTAACAATGTAATAATAATTACCAATTGATTTACATTTCACTATTTCGCTTTAAGTAAAGGAACCTTAATATCAATTAAAAAATGACTAACAACTTAATCTAATACTGACTCGATCAATAGTAATTAGTAATTCGCAATTCGTAGCTGAATTCTACTTGAAAATACCCGAACTCTATCTGTACCTGGTAAAACCGAACCAATTATTAACCGATGACAAATCGAGACCGATTGAAACCCGACACGAACTTTAACCAACACCGACCTGATGCTAACCCAATAGTTCGAATAACCGATCTTCAACCTAATCGTGACTAACCGACCCGACCCGAGTATGACCTGTCGCAACATGCATTCGAAATATAAACGATCCGAAATACAACCGAATCGAATGACACCCATCCGAAACCGACCCGATTACCCGAATGAACACCTCTAGAAGGAAGTATGTTCTTTAGGCTAAAAACTTATTTAAAGGTTTTACAAAGTCATTAAACATTTAAATTGTTATTTATATTATTTTTTTATATGTTGAAATTTTCTATTATTTTTTTGTAATTACTTATAATCTATATTGTTTAATGCATGGTTTTATAATTATGTTATATATATATATTAGTAATCTATATCTCAATCTAATAATAATACTTTTACAGCTTTTAAAATAAATTAATTTATAATTTTAATATGATTTGACAGTCATATCATAACTTAATTACTTATATAAAATTAATAATTTTTTAATAAAATAATTTATAAACCGTATTTGGTACATGAATCTATCTAGTACAACAACTAATGGAAAGGATTTTACTGTTTTTTCTCCTTCTTATATGTGTCTGATGTCTAATTTATATTTAGGTTTATAGTGTACCTTGCAAAATTTGGTGAAAAAGTTGTGGTAATGTCAAAATATAGTGGAAAGACTTTACATTAATATCAACCATTTAATTCCATTAATATTTGTTTTGCCATAATATATTATATATGTCGATATATGCCTGATTTATATGTGGACTTATATTAGAAAATATTGCACTGCAACATTTTCGAAGAAAGAGTTTATGGTAATATATTCTTTCTAATTCTAACTTACACTTTCATTTGTCATGTAAAGCATTACCGGCCATTTGCAATATTTTAATTCTAAAATACATTCTTAAATGCATAAATAATTTTAGCTTTATTACTTATACTTTTATAAATAAAAAATATAAAATGCAATGTAATTTAGTTAACATCAATCCTACTTTAAAAAATAATATAAAAATTACATTCTATTAAAAGATAAGAAAGTACTTTTTATAAATCCTACGTAGGTATAAATTTCATTGATTATTGTAGCAATATCAAAAATTAATGAGATTGATCCAATCATATAATGAATTTGATTCTCATGGTGGCCTTGTTTAATTGTGGCCTTGTGTTATAAACTTGTGGACAATATCAAAGTTTAATCAATCAAAATCCTAATTAGTCATACAAGTCAAAATCTTTCATTGTTGTAATCATCTTAGGAAAATGAATACAATAATCGCAGAATGAATAATAATCCCTGCACACGGGCCTATATACTAGTATATTAATAATGTTTTGATTTAAATTCTATATTTTTCAATAACATCATTTTAATATTTTTATATTGTTTATAGTCTTTAAATGTTCTTTTGAATTATTTTTTTTTTAATATTGTGGTCCTTATATTTTTTCCATTAATTTTATTTTAAGTTATTTTTGTTCTTTGTAGGCCGCAATCTTCCTTCATTAATTTTATTATTTAATAAAATAATATATTCATCATTTAAAATATTCTTTTTTTTTAATTACTATGAACGTTACTTGTGGGAACAACTTTAAGACATAGGGAATAACTAATATACATAGCTCTATCATCTAACAACTGGTTTGTTTATTGATATTAAATAATAATAATTATGAGAATGATGAGTTTTAGTTTTAGTTTTAATTTTAGTTTTCACAATATGAGTTATGTTATTTCGATGATACTAGGGCTCTCATCCTAACAATTGTTTTTTCATAATTTTTATTTAGTACCTAATCACACATTTTGGAAGAGAATTGATTATATAAAGCAAGAGAATGATTTATGTAGGACAATCTTATTTGTAAACCTTGCAAATAGTATTTCTCGCTAAATTACATTAAATTTACATTACTATTGCAACTTCTTAACACCAACAAGCAACAGAGATGTTGGTACGTTACATATGATTACTATGGATGAATAAAGGTTCAACCGATCTTTTGAGAGACCGTCTCAGAGATGTCTCTCAAACTCATCTCATTAAACCTTAATTTCTACTTACTATATAATTAATGTCTACTTATATTATATTTAATGCCCACTAAAAAATTACTTAAAATGTCTACTTACAATATTATTAATGCCTACCAAGAAACTTAGCCTATTTACCATATTCTTAATGCCTACTTACAATATCTTTAATATCTCCTTACAATATTTTTAATATCCATCGAGTAAGTATTTAAGTACTTACAATATTTTAAATACCCATTTACAATATATTTTTTTAATGCCTACCGAAATATTTTGAATACCTACCGAAAATCTTACCCTATATTTTTTTTTTCTCATATGAGTAATTTTTTAAGACCCTAAAAATTTGAGTCGGAATTGAAGTCCTAGAAAATTAAGAGTCTTAAGGGTCTAAATCAAGGTTGGAACTTGACATTTTCAATTAAGAGGTAGTTATAGTTATAACCGAGTTTGGACCCAACAATCTCTATTCTAAACTAAAATTAGACTCCACCATAATCTTTAAATGACCATCCCTAAAATAATTAACAATTTTATTAAAATATTATAAGGAAAAAGTGTTAAAAAATATTTAATAAATTTTTTTTTTCAAAAATTACCTAATAAAAAAAGTTTTTCCAGAATTACCTAATAAAATTTTTCTTTTCCAAAGAGTATCAATTAACGTTTTCTTTTATTTGACAGTCAAATATAATGGTAGACTAATCAAAATCGAAAATTTTTCTTATCTTCAATTTCTTTTCTAATTTAATTTCCTCACTATCTTCTTACTCTACTTTTTACTCAAAATCGAAAATAAATTGAAAAAGAAATTAAAGATGAGGAAGAAAAATTTAATTTTGACGAATTAACCGTTATATTTGACGATCAATTAAAAAAAATGTTACTACTTTTTTTTTAAAAAAAAAAAAACAATTTGTTAGGCATGACAATTTTTCAAAATTTAAAAACCTATAAATAAAATCCAAAGTGCTTAAAAGGTAGTGGCAAAATCGGGTACAGCAAGTCAAGTAACAGCCAATAACTTAATAAGATAGACTAGTTAAGAGAGAGAAAGAAAAAAAGAAATTTGTAGAAAGTGATGGCTTCTAATGGAAGTGTAAATCCTTCATCCATGAAAATCCCAGAAATAAAGTTCACCAAGCTATTCATCAATGGACAATTTGTTGATGCCATCTCTGGTAAGTTAATTTTTTTACTCTGTTTTTACCAATAACCTTTTTTTTTAATTCTGCTTCTCAATCCTCACTGTTCAATTACTCTATTTGGTCACACCGTGGGATATGTGTTAATATAAAAGGTCTATTATATTAAAAGTTTTTTTTATTAAAATATTTAACCCAAATAAAACACTCTAAATTTTATGATTTCAATTTTTTTTTTTAAAATTGGGCTTTTTTTTTTGATGTATATTTTAAATTTGAAATTAGGCTTTCAAAATTCCATTTTTAATATTTTAATTATACACAAAGTTCGTTTATCTTGTGGCTTTTATCATCAATTCTTCCTTTTCTCCACTATCTCCGCGGATTCGCTAGATATATATGGTAAATCTCAGTCCTACTCTTTGATCCAGAGTCATCATTACTTCTTTTTTTAATTTAACGGTTGTTTTTAACAAAATTTGAACGGGATAATACAAAATCTTACCTCTTTTTCTAAACAGATGTCGAATTTGATTTTTGCTTACATGTCGATTCACTAATGCAATTTTTATAAAATTGTGTATAATTAATATTAACAATAAAAAATTGTTATTAGTTTTCATTGAGACGAATAAACTGGAATTCTATTTAACCATGTTTTTAATTTAGAATGCACCGATAGAATTTTAAGAAGAAATTAGTAAAAAGAAGAAATGGGTAGAAGAATATGTTTCTGCTAAAGAAATCGGGTCAATTTAATTCAAAGGGGAAGGGGTTGTTTGTGACAATAGATCCTGCTGAGGGTCCGAATGACTTAAATCGGGTTCGGCTGATGACTTGCAAAACGAACAGAGTTATTTGTTTACGCTTATGTTAATGGTCGAAAATGTAAAGCAAGTGAATTCAAGTAGTTGGGAGAGAAGTGTTAGAGAGAAAAAAATGTACCATAAATGGTAATAAATAAGGGTATTTATAGGCAATAAATAATCTTAAATGATTGATCAAGGGGTATTTTGTAACTTCATCCTTTGAAGTGGCCTTTCCGAAGGCTTTGACCGACTTTTAAGATCGTCGGGCCTTTTGACCTGGCCCATCAAATTGAGATTAGTTGACCCAATAACAGAATAAGAAAAAAAAATAAATGATATAAATAAATAGTTAATATTAGAAAGAAAATAAGTTTGTAAAAGAGATAAAAAATAAAATAATACGTTGCCAAAAAATAACATATAAAATCTTTAGATAAATTAAAATAGATAGTAGATGTTTGATAAGTTGTTGGCAATCTATTTAATAAAGAGTTGGTAACGAAAATAAAAATCAATAAAAAACTAATAAATTAAGCCTTTTCAAATTGAGTTAAAATAAATGTTATTCACTTAATTTTGTCTTCTCTTTTTCTTAATGCATGTAGAAAGAACGAGCGTTGAAATTGACATTTGCTTAATGTTTTTGGTGTGAATATTCTAATGCTGTTTTGTGAATATTCACATAATACTATTTTCAATGTTTTGTTTGTTTTTAATTTGTTGAGTGCAAGTGATCATCTTTGACTAGAAGATATTGTTATTATACTAAGCATTAAACAGAGAAATCACGTTACATGACTATCTCCTTGATATGTTTTGTTATTGCATCTTAAAAACTACTTTTGTTTTGTCAATTAAAAGCATTTTTCATTTTATTTTATCTTATTGATTTTAAATGTTTTTATAATTATTTCTTTTTTTCTTTCTTTTAAGCTCATCTATAAATTTATTTTTATTTTCTATTTTAACCACTTATTTATATAATAAAATTAAATTATTTATCTTATTTTTTAATCAAAAATTTACATATAACTATTTTCACTTATTGATCGTAGAATATAAAATGCATACAATTAAAAAAATAAATAAGATGCATGATTTGAATGCACTGTCAAGTGTAAGTGAATTATTAAGTATTCATAAACAATAATGCAGGAAAAACGTTTGAAACGATAGATCCCAGAAATGGAGAAGCGGTGGCGAAGGTGGCGGAAGGAGACAAAGAAGATGTAGACTTAGCTGTCAAGGCTGCCCGTCAAGCATTTGACCATGGCCCTTGGCCTCGTATGTCTGGTCATGTAAGTCTAACACATACCCTTTTTTTGATAATTTATTCAATTATAGGACAGGAAAAATAAGTTAGTGAAAATCAAACACAATATTTTTTTCACTCCCTTTAATCACAAATTCTAAAGTAAGATTATTTTTGTCGGGCTAATCCAAAATATAATTTTATATTGATTACTTTTAATAATTTAAGTGATCACTTATAATCTTAAATTAATTAATTACATTTGTAAAATGATCAGTAGAAAAATAGATAAATTACATAACTTCTTATTATAATATGAAAGTCTAACACAATATGTTCTTTAATTAGTTGGGTGGATTATTGGGCTAGGGCCTAGTGTCCTACGGTATTGCTAAGAGTCCACGAGTCTTGTTTAAGGACTTAATTTATTACTCTTTCCTATTCTACCAATTAAACACATTTATTTCTTTTGTTAGTATGTATTTATCACTCTTAATTTGTATTTTATTTTTAATCCATAAGTTAAAACATAGTCATGTGGGATCTTGTTTAATTCATCTCAATATAAGGATTATTAATATAAACTTTACAATTTTTAATTAAAAATAATCAGAGATATTAAAGATTAAAATATTATCTCGACAAGTGTGAAAAAAACCTAAATAAGACTAATGAGTTGAATAGGAGGTAATATTATGTTATATTTGTAAAAGTTGCTTTACACCTTTTTTTTAATATATTACTCTTTCCATTCTTTTTTGTTATTCTTGTTTACTTTTTATTCAGTTCTCAAAGCAAATTTGAAGTCTTGATATCTCTAAATATACATAATAAATAATCATAGAAAAGTGTAAATTAACATGAATCTAATGAGATCTCACATCTATATTTTACATTCAAAATGTATCTCAAAACCTTAATCAAAATTTTCTCTTCTTAATTTAAAATATTCTAAACAAGAAGAATGTTAGAGAATAGAGCGAGTACTAAAAGGTGCTTCACACTAAAACATTATTATTTTATTAACCACTTCTTTGAGAGACTGTCTCTCAGTAAGACGAATAAAGCTAAGTGTCTATATGCTAATAACTGTATTAACTAGTTTATTTAGCCCATGTACAAAGAATATCTTATGGTGAAACCGTCTCATACAAGCACTTTGGCAAAAGTTGACTTATAAAATTACTTCTTACCGCTACTTCTTTCCCTTAAATTTTTTTAAAGATATAAGCTGATGTTGAATCCATTACAAGTTGTTCGATTGATGATGAACCAAAGATGAATATATATATATATATACATATATATATATATATACATATATATATATATATACATATATATATACATACATATATATATACATACATATATATATACATATATATATATATATATACATACATATATATATATACATACATATATATATATACATACATATATATATATACGTGTATATATATATATATACGTGTATATATATATATATATATATATATATATATATGTATATATATATATGTATATGTATATGTATATGTATATATATATATATACGTGTATATATATATATATATATATATATATATATATATATATATATATGTATATGTATATATATATATATATATATATATATATGTATATATATATATATGTATATGTATATATATATATGTATATGTATATATATATATGTATATGTATATATATATATATATATATATATATATATATACATATATATATATATATATATATATTTACATATATATACATACACACACACACACACACACACACATATATATATATATATATATATATATATATATGATCAAGTTCCATTGCGAACTGTGCTTAAGTGTAAACCGTGCGAACCTTGTTATTTTTAGCAAAAACGTTTTACTATTTTTTTTTCCTTGATTTTTCTGTTTAAAAAGTAACAGGTTTTTGCCAAAAAGAAACACTTTTCAAAAGTGTTACTTTTACATCGAAGAGTGATACTTTTCAACCATAAAAATTTCACACAAAATATTAACACCTTTTTGCCAAAAAATAACACGGTTCGCACGGTTTATATTTATGCACATTTCGCATTGGAACTTCTCCCTCTCTTTCTCTCTCTATATATATATAGGGTTGATTTCAAGTACAAATGTCCAAACCTGTTACTTTATTGCAA
>NC_080052.1:14231032-14313532 GCF_026212465.1 Amaranthus tricolor
AAATGGTTAATGAAGAGTTGTAGGGTAAATTCATTGTATGAGTAAATAAATCCAATTCCCATTATTTAATTAATTTGAGTTGACCATATATTAGAAAATATGAAAAAAAAAGAAAAAAAATATAAGACTTGGAAAATGATATTATCATATTATCTAAAGAAAATAATGAACACATGCTGCTTTGGTCTGATCAATTCAAAATATGCAATCAAGAAAACATTCATAGTACGTACTTTATTAACTGTATACCTGATCCCTTCAATAATTGATTTCCAATCAAGGTTTTGTGGTTGATTTAACCTTTTCAATTTGATGTTTCATGGGGAATTCTTGCTATCAACTTTAGTGGAGCTTGATCATACCGAGTTCAAATCTCATTTTTTCATATTGTTCCCTTGGAAGCGGTTTAGTCATGATATCTGCAACTTGCTCATTAGTGTTGACATGCTTGACTATTATAATTTTGTTTTCTACATTGTCCTTAAGAAAATGATGTCTTATATGTATGTATTTAACCCTAGAGTGATGCACTGGATCTTTGGATATGCATATGGCACTGGTATTATCACAATAAATAGGAACACATTCAAATTTAATACCAAAATCTCTTAGCTGCTGTTTTATCCAAAGCATTTGGGAACAGCAAGCTGCTGCTGCTATATATTCAGCTTCAGCAGTGGATAATGCAACGATGTTTTGTTTCTTGGAGCTCCATGACACTAAACAAGAGCCAAGAAATTGTACCATACCTGAAGTACTTTTTCTGTTTACAAGATCTCCTGCGTAATCTGCATCACTAAAACCTTTCAAGTCATAGACATCACTTTTAGGGTAAAATAGGGACAAGTCATCTGTTCCCTTTAAATATCTCAGAATTCTTTTTACTGCAGTAAAATGTGACTCTTTGGGGTTAGACTGAAATCTAGCGCATAAACCAACACTAAATGAAATATCAAGTCTGCTAGCTGTTAGATATAACAAAAAACCAATCATGCCTCGATACATTGTTTGATCTACATTAATCCCATTTAAGTCTTCATCTAATCTAACATTTGTAGCCATGGATTTATGGTTGGTCTTAGCGTTGTTTAGTCCATACTTCTTAAGAAGTTATTTTATGTATTTTTGTTGATGGATAAAAATACCATTTTTAGTTTGTTTAATTTGTAAACCAAGGAAGAAATTTAATTCTCCCATCATGCTCATTTCAAATTCTGTGCCCATAAGATTAGCAAATTCTTTACATAACAAATCATTTGTGGCACCAAAAATAATATCATCAACATAAATTTGAAGAACCAAAATATCATAACCTTTATTCTTAAAGAATAAGTTTTTGTCGATTTTTCCTCTAACAAAGTTATTTTGAATCAAAAACTTTGACAATCTTTCATTTTGCCTAGGAGCTTGCTTCAAGCCATATAGAGCTTTATCAAGCTTGTAGACATGATCAGGACAAGAGGTATTTTTAAAACCTGGGGGTTGTTCAACAAAAACTTCTTCATCAAGAAAGCCATTTAAAAAAGCACATTTCACATCCATTTGATATAATTTAAAGTTCATGAATGCAGCAAAAGAAATTAAAATTCTAATAGCCTCTAACCTTGCTATCGGAGCAAAAGTCTCGGTGTAATCAATACCTTCTTGTTGGTTGTACCCTTTGACCACTAGCCTTTCTTTGTTTCTTACAATTATTCCGTGCTCATCTAATTTGTTCCGAAATACCCATTTTAAACCAACTACTTTTTTGTGTTTTGGTTTGGGCTCTAAGTGCCATACTTTGTTTCTTTCGAATTCATTCAATTCATCTTGCATGGCTACTATCCATTCGGAATCTTTTAGAGCTTCCTCGTGGTTTTTGGGTTCAAGTGATGATAGGAACGCAAAGTGTGCACAAAAGTTTCTAATTTGGGATCTGGTTTGTGTTCACTTATTCATATCACTTACAATCAAATCAAGAGGGTGGTAAATTTGATATTTCCAAGGCTTAGGCACAAATTCCCTTGTAGGAACAGAAGCATGTTCTGTTTCATCAGCTTGATTATTGTTCTGTTGAGCTTCTGGATCTGCTTGCACGTCTGTGGGGACAGCTGGATTGGAAACAGTCTGCTGGTCCTGAAGTACTGGCTGTTCCTGATCATGATCGTTCCTTTCAGCCTCTTCTGGGATCAGCTGTTCACCTGTTGTTCCTTCATTTAGCATTTTCGTTTCTTCATCATCGTCTTCTAAATGACCAAGACCTATTTTGACATGGTTGATATCCTGTCCACTTGTTGAAATGTTAGTTTCATCAAAAATGATATAAACTGACTCTTCCACACTCATTGTTCTTTTATTATAAACCCTGTAAGCTTTACTATGTGATGAGTAGCCAAGAAATATTGCTTCATCACTTCTTTCATCAAATTTGCCTATATTTCGTTTTCCATTGACATGAAAAAAACATTTGCATCCAAATATACGAAAATAGGAAATGTTTGGTTTAACACCTTTGAGTAATTCATAGGGTGTTTTTGAAGAGATTGGTCTTATTAACCCACGATTCATAATATAACAAGCAGTATTAACAGTCTCAGCCCAAAAATTTCTAGGTAGACCGCTAGCAATCAACATGGTTCTGGCCATTTCTTCTAAAGTTCTATTTTTCCTTTCAACCACTCCATTTTGTTGTGGAGTTCTTGGTGCGGAAAAATTGTGATTAATTCCATGTTCATTGCAATACTTTATAAAATTTGAATTTTCAAATTCTTTTCCATGATCAGACCTTATGTGAATTATTTGATTATTGGTAGATTTTTGTATTTTGTTTGCGAAAGAAACAAACTCATCAAAAACTTCATCTTTGCTTACTAAAAACAAAGTCCAAGTGAATCTACTATAATAATCAACAATGACAAATACATATTTTTTTTGCTTCGGCTCTGTATTCTCATAGGTCCACATAGATCCATATGAATTAATTCTAGCGGTCTAGAGGTAGTCACTATATTCTTTGATTTAAAAGATGACCTCACTTGTTTTCCTTTGGCATAAGGATCACAAATGTTAGTCCTCTAACTAGGTCTTTTGATCTTAATGTATTAATCAATGTATAACTAGCATGACCTAGACGCTTATGCCAAAGTAGTGGGTCTTCTTCTATAACACTTAAACATGTTAGACTGGTTTTGGGAACAGTGTCCAGGTCCATTACATAAGTGTTCCCTTTTTTGATTCCCTCGAGCATAGTTTCTCGTGTGTCGTTCTTAGAAATTATGCATCATTCAGAAGTAAACTTAACAGAGTTACCTTTATCACAAAATTGAGAAATACTTAGAAGATTGTGTTTTAAATTCTCAACTAAAAGTACATTATCGATAGCATGGGAACATGACCTTCCAACTTTTCCTTTGGCGATTATCTCACCCTTCATATTGTCACCGAAGGTTACTGTTCCCCCATCATAGGCTTCAAGTGAGATAAATTTAGATTTGTCACCCGTCATGTGCTGCTTGGAACACCCACTGTTGAGATACCATGAGTTGTTCCCCCTCACTTGAACCTGCAAAGCAAATTAATGGTTAGGTTCAGGAACCCAGTCATCCTTGGGTTCCCTGTCGATAATACATGTATCATATTTCTTAATCCATATGCATTCGACATAGTTTTTATTTGATTTGGTATGCTGTTCTCTTTTTACACATTGATTTTTCAGGTGTCCAGTTTTCCCACAAAAGGAACAGATTTTACTACTGGTAAGATCTACATAGACCTTTTTCTTTCTATTATTCTTAACATAACCTAGGCCTTCTTTACTCTTTGTTTTAGCATCTAGAATCCATTT
This sequence comes from Amaranthus tricolor, assembly GCF_026212465.1. Lineage (NCBI taxonomy): Eukaryota > Viridiplantae > Streptophyta > Magnoliopsida > Caryophyllales > Amaranthaceae > Amaranthus > Amaranthus tricolor. Next base: position 14,234,856 of record NC_080052.1, read on the forward strand.
GGAAACTTCATTGATTTTCCCTTTACCTTTTATGTTCTTTTTATCTTTCAGATATTTATTCTCTTTTTCACAGGATTCTAATTTTAATTTCATCTCTTGAAATTTTGTGCTAAACACGTGAGTGGATATTTCATTAACGTCGCTTCTTAGTTCTAGTAATTTGTATTGATTTATTTCAATATTAAGAATAATGAATACCTGCTTCATTTTCTCCAATGTTTCTCTCAACATTTGTATTCTGATCTAGCAAATTAAAAAATCTACTTTGCACATCGATTCTAAATGAATTTAGGTAGGAAACATGATCTTTACTTGAGTTAAGGTCTTTTTAATTTGGAGATTCTTAGTATTCTGTTCATCTAATTTCTCTTGTGTCTCCATGAGCAACTTAATTAATTTATTCTTGCTGAATTTAAATAGGTATTTAGGAAATGAGTTAGAAGACATTACCTCCTTTTCCTTAGACTCTTCATCCTTGTTGTGATGAGATGCCATGGGACACAGATTTGCCGTTTCTTCTTCTACTGGAGCTTCTGTTTTCGGTATCACCCCAGGCTGCGATCATAGCTTTACAAAAGTCTGTTTTGAAGTTTCCTTTCTTGGGTTGTCTTCCAGCTTCTCTAGCCTTTCCCTTGCCCTTGTCATTCTTCCATTGAGGGCAATCCTTGATGAAGTGGTCAGTGTTTCCACATTTGTGGCATTCAAAATTTGTCTTCGTGTTAGCAGTTCCTCTTTCTTTGTTATGTCTTTGATTTCCATATCTGCTATTCCTGAAGAATTTTTTGAATTTTCTTGCCAACATAGTAGTCTCTTCTTCATCAGTTTCTGATTCTTCATGATCATTTGCTGCTAGAGCCAAGCCTTTATTTTGGGTACTGTCAGCTGTTCCCAAATGCAACTCGTGAGTCATGAGGGAACCAGCCAGCTCTTCCAAATTAAACTTGGTGAAATCTTTTGATTCCTGGATGGCTGTGACCTTAGCTCTCCAGCGTTCGTCTTGAGGAAGACTCCTAAGTACTTTCCTGACTTGTTCATCAACGAGAATGATCTTACCAAGTGACACAAGTTCGTTGGTTATATTCGTGAACCTGGTGAACATCTCTTGGATGTTTTCTCTAGGTTCCATGACGAATCTTTCATATCTAGACATCAGTAGGTCAATCTTGGAGCGCTTCACTTCACTAGTACCTTCATGGGTAACTTCCAGCAGGTCCCAAATCTGCTTTGCAGTTTTACAACCCATAATACGATTATGTTCATTTGGTCCAAGACCACAGTGAAGTAGTTTGATAGCAAGAGCGTTCATCTCCATCTTTTGAAAGTCTTCTTTCTTGTATTTAGTGATTGGTTTTGGAATTGATTCATTATTGGAGTTGATGGTCGTCACCTCAAAGTCTCCAATTTCAATTACACTCCACACTTGGTAATTTTCGGCCTTTATGAAGATTTTCATCCTATTTTTCCAGTAGGTATAGAATTTCCCATCGAACATGGGTGACCTTTGCGTGGAGTACCCTTCTTCCATGCGTTCGTTCATCTTCAACATCTTGCCAGGGAATAGGATACTGCTCTCAAGGTTTCCTGATTAAATGAGGAACAAGGCTCTGATACCAATTGTAGAAATGCAAATAGATGATCGAATGCAACAAGAGGGCAGGGGGGGTGGATTGTTGTGTATTAAGCTTAAGATTTTTGCCTATAATTTTGCGGATTTATCACAATAAAATAAAACTTAAACTTAAAGTGAAGAAGATAAAAGTAGACAAATATTTTACGTGGAAACCTTCTTGGCCTAATAAGAAGGAAAAACCACGACCCTCAGGATTTCAAAATTCTTACTATGTTTTAGGCAATCAATTACAATCACATAAAACAATTTGCTTCACTTGAAGCTTCTCTATTCTAGGCCTATTTCTCTTTCTCTTCTCTTACTCCTTCTCTTTCTCTTTTCACGCTTTTCTTGAAGCTTCTCTATTCCCCTGGACTTCCCTTAAGTCTAGTTACAATAAAACACACAAATACCCTTACAAGGCCAAATTCTCAAGAGGATAAAAATTAAATAGTTGCTTTAAGAAAAATATAATAAATTAATTGGCATGAGATAGCTGAAAATATTTTTCTTAATAGATCTCCCTTATTGGACACTCTGGGATGATCGATTCAATCAAGAAGTAATTCTACTTATAGAGCAAAATACCGTAACATAATGAGTATGATAACTTCCAATTATCCCTTGATCCTAAAATAAAGGAGGAGTTACTTGGAATGAATGAACATGCTGCCACGGTTATTATTCTCTAAAAATAGAGTTGCGGTTCCTTCATACTAAAAATAGTATAGGAGCCAAATTTTTGATCCTTATTAACCGAAGACTTTTTCTCAACAAAGAATATGTCTTTAGCATAATTTTTAGGCGTCTAAAAATAGCTTTTGCCAATTAATAAAATAATTAAATTAAGCAACTGATTTAACTCTTAACCGTTACATCAACTTAAAAACAGAAATCAAAATATTTGCAGTTTTTCAGCCGATGTGTTCTCCAGACTTGCAACGTAGAAAATGTGTCAAACAGAAAATACATATATATATATATATATATGTATATATATATATGTATATATATATATATATATATATATATATATATATATATATATATATATATATATATATATATATATATATATATATATATATGTATATATATATATATATATATATATATATATATATATATATATATATATATATACATATATATATATATATATATACATATATATATATATATACATATATATATATATATACATATATATATATATATATATATATATATATATATATATATATATATATACATATATATATATATATATACATATATATATATATACATATATATATATATATATACATATATATATATATATACATATATATATATATATACATATATATATATATATATATATATATATTTATTTATTTATTTATATATGAGAAAGACTTTTTATTAGTCACTATATATGCAAAAAATATACTATGTTATGAATTAAGAACATTCTTCATATCAATGACTGATATGTTTTTTTTGTAAGATAGTGACTTTTACAATTAATTGTTTATTGCTCAATTGTGACCTTAGATATTTTTATCTTATTTAAATCAAGGGTGTAGAATGTTTCTTATCATTCTCATTTTGAACACCCTTCTTATTGGATCGAGGATCCCTAGGATCCAATAAGAAGGGTGTTGAAAATGAGAAGGATAAGAAGTATTATACACCCTTGATTTATTGCTCAATTTGCTTCACTAGAAGCTTCTCTATTCTAGGCGTATTTCTCTTTCTCTTCTCTTTCTCCTTCTCTTTCTCTTCTCACGCTTCTCTTGAAGCTTCTCTATTCCCCTGGACTTGTCTTAAGTCTAGTTACATCAAAACTCACAAATACCTTTACAAGGCCAAATTCTCAAGAGGATAAAAATTAAATAGTTGCTTTAAGAAAAATATAATAAATTAATTTGCATGAGATAGCTGAAAATATTTTTCTTAATAGATCTCCCTTATTGGACACTCTTGGATGATCGATTCAATCAAGAAGTACTTCTACTTATAGAGCAAAATACCGTAACATAATGAGTATGATAACTTCCAATTATCCCTTGATCCTAAAATAAAGGAGTTACTTGGAATGGATGAACTTGGAAAGGAGCAATATAAATCAATCAAGATATGGAGACTGTAGTATTCACAACTTCTCTTAAGTTTGTGCATACTTCCCCCTTTTGTCATCAATCAAAAAGAAGTGGGACAGTCAAACCACAGCGCCAATCATATAGATTTTGCCATTGAAGAAATTTAGAAACAGTAAATAAAAGCAAGCACCATGTAAAGTAATCCAAATCTACACATAATTAAATATCACAGACCAGAATAAACAAAGAAATTGTAGCAGCTGTTCCAATAAAGTAAAAGAAATACAATGTTGTACCCTAGATGGTACACAAAAAAAATGTTTTATAATGAGTAAGGCCAACAAGCTAATCATTAAATAATGCGGGAAGAGGAATTAAGGAGCAGTCTCATCTTCATCTATGAACTCAGTCTGCACTTCAACTGTGTCCAGCTTGGCACCAAGACGGTTTTCCATCTGAATGAGCTGATCAGTGATTGAGGCAAGTGAGACATGAGTTTCATCTTGAAAAGCAAAGAATTGAGACTGTAGGTCATTGAGCTTAGAGAGGATGGAGTCTAGAGAAGCTGCAAGAACAGAATCAAAATTAGCACAGCCTATGCCTGGTGAAGTGTGTGTTGGACATGGTGGTGGTGTAGACTGTATAGGTGATGGGGGTGGTGATGGAATTTGATGTGATGGTGGTGGTGGTGTAGCTGGCTTGGGAGAGGGAGGTGCATATTTTGTAGGTTCAAGGATGTTGTGAGAGGTGATGTCATCATCCATAACAACCTTACGTTTAGAAGCCAACCTCCTACTTTTTCTCTGTAATGAACCAGGTTGCTTTCTCATAGCTATCACAATTTCCTCATCACTAGAGTCACTACTTAGAGTGTACTCATCGATATCCTCCATATCATCTCCTTTCTCTTTTGCTTCCCCCTTACTAGATGCTTCTCCCTGTTCCCTTGTTTCTATTGTTTCATTGGTTGCAGTGGGAACGGACTCCTACTCCTTTTCTTCCTCAGCTACTTGTTCCTTTACTTCCTCAACCTTCTCCTCTTCTAATTCAACATCATTAACCTCTTCCAGTGCATGTACCAATAACCCTTCATCATTCAATTGTAGATGCAGATTGTGTAAGCATTTGGCACCTATTTTCATATTAGGACCCATAGGGAACTGCAATCCATCTAGAGGTACACAAAATTTTTTGAAAATCCAGGTCAATAGCCCTCCATATCCAACAAAAATTTTCTTTTCAATGCAGTCCGAAAGATGAGAAATCATCAAAGAAGGAAAATTTATTTTAATATGATTGGCCATTCAATAAATCAAGGTTGCATCACGCAGACTGACTTCACTACGTTTGGAGTTTCGTGGTAAAATGAATCTGCGTGCAATGTTATACAATAATTTATGCAGAGGAGAGAAAACGTTGTGACTAATCTTCCCTTTCTTTTGCTCAATCCCTAAGAATTTCAGAACAGTTCGTTCATTTATCCCAGAAAATAGTATCTTCGAGCCAACATGATAGGTGTCAAATTCAACAGCAGGAACATTGAACCATTCCCCTAACATAACACTATTAAATTCTATTTTTGTATCCTTAAAAGTGCTAGAACACACCCCACAATCAATAGAAAAATTTAAAATAAATTCACGCATTAGGTTAAGAAATATTGGGTTGCAACTGAAATCGGTCATCAATACTTCCCAGTTTTGATTTTGTAAAATGGCATGAAGTTGCGGAAAGGGAGTAGTATCATACCAGTACTTGTCTAAACCGAACCGTACAGACATTTCCTTTAAAACTTCTTCAGCGCTATCGGGATCAGTAAACTTCGAACGTTTGGTTTGTCTAGATGATGAACCACCTTTTGATGTGGAGATCTGGCGTTTGGTTCCTGCATGTGTAGTGGATGAAATTGGGGTTTCATTTTTGGTTTCGTTAGATGAGGATGGTGGAGCGTCAATCTGTGGTGAAGGATGAACCACCTTAAGAGGTTGCGGCTGAGAAATTTTACAGGATTTTGGTGTTTTCCTGTTCATTTTCTTGCCGGAGTTTGAGGATTTTGGTGTTTTCATTGTGATTTTGAAGGGTATTGAGAGAGGGAAGATGATGAGTGACGTAAACAGGTAAGTGTAATAGGTGTGACGTGAAGAAGGGGGTTAATATATGGGTGAAGGGACGGTTAACTAAAAGTTCAACTCTTTGATGCATTAATCATTTCAATTTAAATCAAATGGTTAATGAAGAGTTGTAGGGTAAATTCATTGTATGAGTAAATAAATCCAATTCCCATTATTTAATTAATTTGAGTTGACCATATATTAGAAAATATGAAAAAAAAAGAAAAAAAATATAAGACTTGGAAAATGATATTATCATATTATCTAAAGAAAATAATGAACACATGCTGCTTTGGTCTGATCAATTCAAAATATGCAATCAAGAAAACATTCATAGTACGTACTTTATTAACTGTATACCTGATCCCTTCAATAATTGATTTCCAATCAAGGTTTTGTGGTTGATTTAACCTTTTCAATTTGATGTTTCATGGGGAATTCTTGCTATCAACTTTAGTGGAGCTTGATCATACCGAGTTCAAATCTCATTTTTTCATATTGTTCCCTTGGAAGCGGTTTAGTCATGATATCTGCAACTTGCTCATTAGTGTTGACATGCTTGACTATTATATTTTTGTTTTCTACATTGTCCTTAAGAAAATGATGTCTTATATGTATGTATTTAACCCTAGAGTGATGCACTGGATCTTTGGATATGCATATGGCACTGGTATTATCACAATAAATAGGAACACATTCAAATTTAATACCAAAATCTCTTAGCTGCTGTTTTATCCAAAGCATTTGGGAACAGCAAGCTGCTGCTGCTATATATTCAGCTTCAGCAGTGGATAATGCAACGATGTTTTGTTTCTTGGAGCTCCATGACACTAAACAAGAGCCAAGAAATTGTACCATACCTGAAGTACTTTTTCTGTTTACAAGATCTCCTGCGTAATCTGCATCACTAAAACCTTTCAAGTCATAGACATCACTTTTAGGGTAAAATAGGGACAAGTCATCTGTTCCCTTTAAATATCTCAGAATTCTTTTTACTGCAGTAAAATGTGACTCTTTGGGGTTAGACTGAAATCTAGCGCATAAACCAACACTAAATGAAATATCAAGTCTGCTAGCTGTTAGATATAACAAAAAACCAATCATGCCTCGATACATTGTTTGATCTACATTAATCCCATTTAAGTCTTCATCTAATCTAACATTTGTAGCCATGGATTTATGGTTGGTCTTAGCGTTGTTTAGTCCATACTTCTTAAGAAGTTATTTTATGTATTTTTGTTGATGGATAAAAATACCATTTTTAGTTTGTTTAATTTGTAAACCAAGGAAGAAATTTAATTCTCCCATCATGCTCATTTCAAATTCTGTGCCCATAAGATTAGCAAATTCTTTACATAACAAATCATTTGTGGCACCAAAAATAATATCATCAACATAAATTTGAAGAACCAAAATATCATAACCTTTATTCTTAAAGAATAAGTTTTTGTCGATTTTTCCTCTAACAAAGTTATTTTGAATCAAAAACTTTGACAATCTTTCATTTTGCCTAGGAGCTTGCTTCAAGCCATATAGAGCTTTATCAAGCTTGTAGACATGATCAGGACAAGAGGTATTTTTAAAACCTGGGGGTTGTTCAACAAAAACTTCTTCATCAAGAAAGCCATTTAAAAAAGCACATTTCACATCCATTTGATATAATTTAAAGTTCATGAATGCAGCAAAAGAAATTAAAATTCTAATAGCCTCTAACCTTGCTATCGGAGCAAAAGTCTCGGTGTAATCAATACCTTCTTGTTGGTTGTACCCTTTGACCACGAGCCTTGCTTTGTTTCTTACAATTATTCCGTGCTCATCTAATTTGTTCCGAAATACCCATTTTAAACCAACTACTTTTTTGTGTTTTGGTTTGGGCTCTAAGTGCCATACTTTGTTTCTTTCGAATTCATTCAATTCATCTTGCATGGCTACTATCCATTCGGAATCTTTTAGAGCTTCCTCGTGGTTTTTGGGTTCAAGTGATGATAGGAACGCAAAGTGTGCACAAAAGTTTCTAATTTGGGATCTGGTTTGTGTTCACTTATTCATATCACTTACAATCAAATCAAGAGGGTGGTAAATTTGATATTTCCAAGGCTTAGGCACAAATTCCCTTGTAGGAACAGAAGCATGTTCTGTTTCATCAGCTTGATTATTGTTCTGTTGAGCTTCTGGATCTGCTTGCACGTCTGTGGGGACAGCTGGATTGGAAACAGTCTGCTGGTCCTGAAGTACTGGCTGTTCCTGATCATGATCGTTCCTTTCAGCCTCTTCTGGGATCAGCTGTTCACCTGTTGTTCCTTCATTTAGCATTTTCGTTTCTTCATCATCGTCTTCTAAATGACCAAGACCTATTTTGACATGGTTGATATCCTGTCCACTTGTTGAAATGTTAGTTTCATCAAAAATGATATAAACTGACTCTTCCACACTCATTGTTCTTTTATTATAAACCCTGTAAGCTTTACTATGTGATGAGTAGCCAAGAAATATTGCTTCATCACTTCTTTCATCAAATTTGCCTATATTTCGTTTTCCATTGACATGAAAAAAACATTTGCATCCAAATATACGAAAATAGGAAATGTTTGGTTTAACACCTTTGAGTAATTCATAGGGTGTTTTTGAAGAGATTGGTCTTATTAACCCACGATTCATAATATAACAAGCAGTATTAACAGTCTCAGCCCAAAAATTTCTAGGTAGACCGCTAGCAATCAACATGATTCTGGCCATTTCTTCTAAAGTTCTATTTTTCCTTTCAACCACTCCATTTTGTTGTGGAGTTCTTGGTGCGGAAAAATTGTGATTAATTCCATGTTCATTGCAATACTTTATAAAATTTGAATTTTCAAATTCTTTTCCATGATCAGACCTTATGTGAATTATTTGATTATTGGTAGATTTTTGTATTTTGTTTGCGAAAGAAACAAACTCATCAAAAACTTCATCTTTGCTTACTAAAAACAAAGTCCAAGTGAATCTACTATAATCATCAACAATGACAAATACATATTTTTTTTCGCTTCGGCTCTGTATTCTCATAGGTCCACATAGATCCATATGAATTAATTCTAGCGGTCTAGAGGTAGTCACTATATTCTTTGATTTAAAAGATGACCTCACTTGTTTTCCTTTGGCATAAGGATCACAAATTTTAGTCCTCTAACTAGGTCTTTTGATCTTAATGTATTAATCAATGTATAACTAGCATGACCTAGACGCTTATGCCAAAGTAGTGGGTCTTCTTCTATAACACTTAAACATGTTAGACTGGTTTTGGGAACAGTGTCCAGGTCCATTACATAAGTGTTCCCTTTTTTGATTCCCTCGAGCACAGTTTCTCGTGTGTCGTTCCTAGAAATTATGCATCGTTCAGAAGTAAACTTAACAGAGTTACCTTTATCACAAAATTGAGAAATACTTAGAAGATTGTGTTTTAAATTCTCAACTAAAAGTACATTATCGATAGCATGGGAACATGACCTTCCAACTTTTCCTTTGGCGATTATCTCACCCTTCATATTGTCACCGAAGGTTACTGTTTCCCCATCATAGGCTTCAAGTGAGAGAAATTTAGATTTGTCACCCGTCATGTGCTGCTTGGAACATCCACTGTTGAGATACCATGAGTTGTTCCCCCTCACTTGAACCTGCAAAGCAAATTAATGGTTAGGTTCAGGAACCCAGTCATCCTTGGGTTCCCTGTCGATAATACATGTATCATATTTCTTAATCCATATGCATTCGACATAGTTTTTATTTGATTTGGTATGCTGTTCTCTTTTTACACATTGATTTTTCAGGTGTCCAGTTTTCCCACAAAAGGAACAGATTTTACTACTGGTAAGATCTACATAGACCTTTTTCTTTCTATTATTCTTAACATAACCTAGGCCTTCTTTACTCTTTGTTTTAACATCTAGAATCCATTTGGGAACTTCATTGATTTTCCCTTTACCTTTTATGTTCTTTTTATCTTTCAGATATTTATTCTCTTTTTCACAGGATTCTAATTTTAATTTCATCTCTTGAAATTTTGTGCTAAACACGTGAGTGGATATTTCATTAACGTCGCTTCTTAGTTCTAGTAATTTGTATTGATTTATTTCAATATTAAGAATAATGAATACCTGCTTCATTTTCTCCAATGTTTCTCTCAACATTTGTATTCTGATCTAGCAAATTAAAAAATCTACTTTGCACATCGATTCTAAATGAATTTAGGTAGGAAACATGATCTTTACTTGAGTTAAGGTCTTTTTAATTTGGAGATTCTTAGTATTCTGTTCATCTAATTTCTCTTGTGTCTCCATGAGCAACTTAATTAATTTATTCTTGCTGAATTTAAATAGGTATTTAGGAAATGAGTTAGAAGACATTACCTCCTTTTCCTTAGACTCTTCATCCTTGTTGTGATGAGATGCCATGGGACACAGATTTGCCGTTTCTTCTTCTACTGGAGCTTCTGTTTTCGGTATCACCCCAGGCTGCGATCATAGCTTTACAAAAGTCTGTTTTGAAGTTTCCTTTCTTGGGTTGTCTTCCAGCTTCTCTAGCCTTTCCCTTGCCCTTGTCATTCTTCCATTGAGGGCAATCCTTGATGAAGTGGTCAGTGTTTCCACATTTGTGGCATTCAAAATTTGTCTTCGTGTTAGCAGTTCCTCTTTCTTTGTTATGTCTTTGATTTCCATATCTGCTATTCCTGAAGAATTTTTTGAATTTTCTTGCCAACATAGTAGTCTCTTCTTCATCAGTTTCTGATTCTTCATGATCATTTGCTGCTAGAGCCAAGCCTTTATTTTGGGTACTGTCAGCTGTTCCCAAATGCAACTCGTGAGTCATGAGGGAACCAGCCAGCTCTTCCAAATTAAACTTGGTGAAATCTTTTGATTCCTGGATGGCTGTGACCTTAGCTCTCCAACGTTCGTCTTGAGGAAGACTCCTAAGTACTTTCCTGACTTGTTCATCAACGAGAATGATCTTACCAAGTGACACAAGTTCGTTGGTTATATTCGTGAACCTGGTGAACATCTCTTGGATGTTTTCTCTAGGTTCCATGACGAATCTTTCATATCTAGACATCAGTAGGTCAATCTTGGAGCGCTTCACTTCACTAGTACCTTCATGGGTAACTTCCAGCAGGTCCCAAATCTGCTTTGCAGTTTTACAACCCATAATACGATTATGTTCATTTGGTCCAAGACCACAGTGAAGTAGTTTGATAGCAAGAGCGTTCATCTCCATCTTTTGAAAGTCTTCTTTCTTGTATTTAGTGATTGGTTTTGGAATTGATTCATTATTGGAGTTGATGGTCGTCACCTCAAAGTCTCCAATTTCAATTACACTCCACACTTGGTAATTTTCGGCCTTTATGAAGATTTTCATCCTATTTTTCCAGTAGGTATAGAATTTCCCATCGAACATGGGTGACCTTTGCGTGGAGTACCCTTCTTCCATGCGTTCGTTCATCTTCAACATCTTGCCAGGGAATAGGATACTGCTCTCAAGGTTTCCTGATTAAATGAGGAACAAGGCTCTGATACCAATTGTAGAAATGCAAATAGATGATCGAATGCAACAAGAGGGCAGGGGGGGTGGATTGTTGTGTATTAAGCTTAAGATTTTTGCGTATAATTTTGCGGATTTATCACAATAAAATAAAACTTAAACTTAAAGTGAAGAAGATAAAAGTAGACAAATATTTTACGTGGAAACCTTCTTGGCCTAATAAGAAGGAAAAACCACGACCCTCAGGATTTCAAAATTCTTACTATGTTTTAGGCAATCAATTACAATCACATAAAACAATTTGCTTCACTTGAAGCTTCTCTATTCTAGGCCTATTTCTCTTTCTCTTCTCTTACTCCTTCTCTTTCTCTTTTCACGCTTTTCTTGAAGCTTCTCTATTCCCCTGGACTTCCCTTAAGTCTAGTTACAATAAAACACACAAATACCCTTACAAGGCCAAATTCTCAAGAGGATAAAAATTAAATAGTTGCTTTAAGAAAAATATAATAAATTAATTGGCATGAGATAGCTGAAAATATTTTTCTTAATAGATCTCCCTTATTGGACACTCTGGGATGATCGATTCAATCAAGAAGTAATTCTACTTATAGAGCAAAATACCGTAACATAATGAGTATGATAACTTCCAATTATCCCTTGATCCTAAAATAAAGGAGGAGTTACTTGGAATGAATGAACATGCTGCCACGGTTATTATTCTCTAAAAATAGAGTTGCGGTTCCTTCATACTAAAAATAGTATAGGAGCCAAATTTTTGATCCTTATTAACCGAAGACTTTTTCTCAACAAAGAATATGTCTTTAGCATAATTTTTAGGCGTCTAAAAATAGCTTTTGCCAATTAATAAAATAATTAAATTAAGCAACTGATTTAACTCTTAACCGTTACATCAACTTAAAAACAGAAATCAAAATATTTGCAGTTTTTCAGCCGATGTGTTCTCCAGACTTGCAACGTAGAAAATGTGTCAAACAGAAAATACATATATATATATATATATATGTATATATATATATGTATATATATATATATATATATATATATATATATATATATATATATATATATATGTATATATATATATATATATGTATATATATATATATATATGTATATATATATATATATATATATATATACATATATATATATATATATACATATATATATATATATACATATATATATATATATATATATATATATATATATATATATATATATATATATATATACATATATATATATATATATACATATATATATATATACATATATATATATATATATACATATATATATATATATACATATATATATATATATATATACATATATATATATATATATATTTATTTATTTATTTATATATGAGAAAGACTTTTTATTAGTCACTATATATGCAAAAAATATACTATGTTATGAATTAAGAACATTCTTCATATCAATGACTGATATGTTTTTTTTGTAAGATAGTGACTTTTACAATTAATTGTTTATTGCTCAATTGTGACCTTAGATATTTTTATCTTATTTAAATCAAGGGTGTAGAATGTTTCTTATCATTCTCATTTTGAACACCCTTCTTATTGGATCGAGGATCCCTAGGATCCAATAAGAAGGGTGTTGAAAATGAGAAGGATAAGAAGTATTATACACCCTTGATTTATTGCTCAATTTGCTTCACTAGAAGCTTCTCTATTCTAGGCGTATTTCTCTTTCTCTTCTCTTTCTCCTTCTCTTTCTCTTCTCACGCTTCTCTTGAAGCTTCTCTATTCCCCTGGACTTGTCTTAAGTCTAGTTACATCAAAACTCACAAATACCTTTACAAGGCCAAATTCTCAAGAGGATAAAAATTAAATAGTTGCTTTAAGAAAAATATAATAAATTAATTTGCATGAGATAGCTGAAAATATTTTTCTTAATAGATCTCCCTTATTGGACACTCTTGGATGATCGATTCAATCAAGAAGTACTTCTACTTATAGAGCAAAATACCGTAACATAATGAGTATGATAACTTCCAATTATCCCTTGATCCTAAAATAAAGGAGTTACTTGGAATGGATGAACTTGGAAAGGAGCAATATAAATCAATCAAGATATGGAGACTGTAGTATTCACAACTTCTCTTAAGTTTGTGCATACTTCCCCCTTTTGTCATCAATCAAAAAGAAGTGGGACAGTCAAACCACAGCGCCAATCATATAGATTTTGCCATTGAAGAAATTTAGAAACAGTAAATAAAAGCAAGCACCATGTAAAGTAATCCAAATCTACACATAATTAAATATCACAGACCAGAATAAACAAAGAAATTGTAGCAGCTGTTCCAATAAAGTAAAAGAAATACAATGTTGTACCCTAGATGGTACACAAAAAAAATGTTTTATAATGAGTAAGGCCAACAAGCTAATCATTAAATAATGCGGGAAGAGGAATTAAGGAGCAGTCTCATCTTCATCTATGAACTCAGTCTGCACTTCAACTGTGTCCAGCTTGGCACCAAGACGGTTTTCCATCTGAATGAGCTGATCAGTGATTGAGGCAAGTGAGACATGAGTTTCATCTTGAAAAGCAAAGAATTGAGACTGTAGGTCATTGAGCTTAGAGAGGATGGAGTCTAGAGAAGCTGCAAGAACAGAATCAAAATTAGCACAGCCTATGCCTGGTGAAGTGTGTGTTGGACATGGTGGTGGTGTAGACTGTATAGGTGATGGGGGTGGTGATGGAATTTGATGTGATGGTGGTGGTGGTGTAGCTGGCTTGGGAGAGGGAGGTGCATATTTTGTAGGTTCAAGGATGTTGTGAGAGGTGATGTCATCATCCATAACAACCTTACGTTTAGAAGCCAACCTCCTACTTTTTCTCTGTAATGAACCAGGTTGCTTTCTCATAGCTATCACAATTTCCTCATCACTAGAGTCACTACTTAGAGTGTACTCATCGATATCCTCCATATCATCTCCTTTCTCTTTTGCTTCCCCCTTACTAGATGCTTCTCCCTGTTCCCTTGTTTCTATTGTTTCATTGGTTGCAGTGGGAACGGACTCCTACTCCTTTTCTTCCTCAGCTACTTGTTCCTTTACTTCCTCAACCTTCTCCTCTTCTAATTCAACATCATTAACCTCTTCCAGTGCATGTACCAATAACCCTTCATCATTCAATTGTAGATGCAGATTGTGTAAGCATTTGGCACCTATTTTCATATTAGGACCCATAGGGAACTGCAATCCATCTAGAGGTACACGAAATTTTTTGAAAATCCAGGTCAATAGCCCTCCATATCCAACAAAAATTTTCTTTTCAATGCAGTCCGAAAGATGAGAAATCATCAAAGAAGGAAAATTTATTTTAATATGATTGGCCATTCAATAAATCAAGGTTGCATCACGCAGACTGACTTCACTACGTTTGGAGTTTCGTGGTAAAATGAATCTGCGTGCAATGTTATACAATAATTTATGCAGAGGAGAGAAAACGTTGTGACTAATCTTCCCTTTCTTTTGCTCAATCCCTAAGAATTTCAGAACAGTTCGTTCATTTATCCCAGAAAATAGTATCTTCGAGCCAACATGATAGGTGTCAAATCCAACAGCAGGAACATTGAACCATTCCCCTAACATAACACTATTAAATTCTATTTTTGTATCCTTAAAAGTGCTAGAACACACCCCACAATCAATAGAAAAATTTAAAATAAATTCACGCATTAGGTTAAGAAATATTGGGTTGCAACTGAAATCGGTCATCAATACTTCCCAGTTTTGATTTTGTAAAATGGCATGAAGTTGCGGAAAGGGAGTAGTATCATACCAGTACTTGTCTAAACCGAACCGTACAGACATTTCCTTTAAAACTTCTTCAGCGCTATCGGGATCAGTAAACTTCGAACGTTTGGTTTGTCTAGATGATGAACCACCTTTTGATGTGGAGATCTGGCGTTTGGTTCCTGCATGTGTAGTGGATGAAATTGGGGTTTCATTTTTGGTTTCGTTAGATGAGGATGGTGGAGCGTCAATCTGTGGTGAAGGATGAACCACCTTAAGAGGTTGCGGCTGAGAAATTTTACAGGATTTTGGTGTTTTCCTGTTCATTTTCTTGCCGGAGTTTGAGGATTTTGGTGTTTTCATTGTGATTTTGAAGGGTATTGAGAGAGGGAAGATGATGAGTGACGTAAACAGGTAAGTGTAATAGGTGTGACGTGAAGAAGGGGGTTAATATATGGGTGAAGGGACGGTTAACTAAAAGTTCAACTCTTTGATGCATTAATCATTTCAATTTAAATCAAATGGTTAATGAAGAGTTGTAGGGTAAATTCATTGTATGAGTAAATAAATCCAATTCCCATTATTTAATTAATTTGAGTTGACCATATATTAGAAAATATGAAAAAAAAAGAAAAAAAATATAAGACTTGGAAAATGATATTATCATATTATCTAAAGAAAATAATGAACACATGCTGCTTTGGTCTGATCAATTCAAAATATGCAATCAAGAAAACATTCATAGTACGTACTTTATTAACTGTATACCTGATCCCTTCAATAATTGATTTCCAATCAAGGTTTTGTGGTTGATTTAACCTTTTCAATTTGATGTTTCATGGGGAATTCTTGCTATCAACTTTAGTGGAGCTTGATCATACCGAGTTCAAATCTCATTTTTTCATATTGTTCCCTTGGAAGCGGTTTAGTCATGATATCTGCAACTTGCTCATTAGTGTTGACATGCTTGACTATTATAATTTTGTTTTCTACATTGTCCTTAAGAAAATGATGTCTTATATGTATGTATTTAACCCTAGAGTGATGCACTGGATCTTTGGATATGCATATGGCACTGGTATTATCACAATAAATAGGAACACATTCAAATTTAATACCAAAATCTCTTAGCTGCTGTTTTATCCAAAGCATTTGGGAACAGCAAGCTGCTGCTGCTATATATTCAGCTTCAGCAGTGGATAATGCAACGATGTTTTGTTTCTTGGAGCTCCATGACACTAAACAAGAGCCAAGAAATTGTACCATACCTGAAGTACTTTTTCTGTTTACAAGATCTCCTGCGTAATCTGCATCACTAAAACCTTTCAAGTCATAGACATCACTTTTAGGGTAAAATAGGGACAAGTCATCTGTTCCCTTTAAATATCTCAGAATTCTTTTTACTGCAGTAAAATGTGACTCTTTGGGGTTAGACTGAAATCTAGCGCATAAACCAACACTAAATGAAATATCAAGTCTGCTAGCTGTTAGATATAACAAAAAACCAATCATGCCTCGATACATTGTTTGATCTACATTAATCCCATTTAAGTCTTCATCTAATCTAACATTTGTAGCCATGGATTTATGGTTGGTCTTAGCGTTGTTTAGTCCATACTTCTTAAGAAGTTATTTTATGTATTTTTGTTGATGGATAAAAATACCATTTTTAGTTTGTTTAATTTGTAAACCAAGGAAGAAATTTAATTCTCCCATCATGCTCATTTCAAATTCTGTGCCCATAAGATTAGCAAATTCTTTACATAACAAATCATTTGTGGCACCAAAAATAATATCATCAACATAAATTTGAAGAACCAAAATATCATAACCTTTATTCTTAAAGAATAAGTTTTTGTCGATTTTTCCTCTAACAAAGTTATTTTGAATCAAAAACTTTGACAATCTTTCATTTTGCCTAGGAGCTTGCTTCAAGCCATATAGAGCTTTATCAAGCTTGTAGACATGATCAGGACAAGAGGTATTTTTAAAACCTGGGGGTTGTTCAACAAAAACTTCTTCATCAAGAAAGCCATTTAAAAAAGCACATTTCACATCCATTTGATATAATTTAAAGTTCATGAATGCAGCAAAAGAAATTAAAATTCTAATAGCCTCTAACCTTGCTATCGGAGCAAAAGTCTCGGTGTAATCAATACCTTCTTGTTGGTTGTACCCTTTGACCACGAGCCTTGCTTTGTTTCTTACAATTATTCCGTGCTCATCTAATTTGTTCCGAAATACCCATTTTAAACCAACTACTTTTTTGTGTTTTGGTTTGGGCTCTAAGTGCCATACTTTGTTTCTTTCGAATTCATTCAATTCATCTTGCATGGCTACTATCCATTCGGAATCTTTTAGAGCTTCCTCGTGGTTTTTGGGTTCAAGTGATGATAGGAACGCAAAGTGTGCACAAAAGTTTCTAATTTGGGATCTGGTTTGTGTTCACTTATTCATATCACTTACAATCAAATCAAGAGGGTGGTAAATTTGATATTTCCAAGGCTTAGGCACAAATTCCCTTGTAGGAACAGAAGCATGTTCTGTTTCATCAGCTTGATTATTGTTCTGTTGAGCTTCTGGATCTGCTTGCACGTCTGTGGGGACAGCTGGATTGGAAACAGTCTGCTGGTCCTGAAGTACTGGCTGTTCCTGATCATGATCGTTCCTTTCAGCCTCTTCTGGGATCAGCTGTTCACCTGTTGTTCCTTCATTTAGCATTTTCGTTTCTTCATCATCGTCTTCTAAATGACCAAGACCTATTTTGACATGGTTGATATCCTGTCCACTTGTTGAAATGTTAGTTTCATCAAAAATGATATAAACTGACTCTTCCACACTCATTGTTCTTTTATTATAAACCCTGTAAGCTTTACTATGTGATGAGTAGCCAAGAAATATTGCTTCATCACTTCTTTCATCAAATTTGCCTATATTTCGTTTTCCATTGACATGAAAAAAACATTTGCATCCAAATATACGAAAATAGGAAATGTTTGGTTTAACACCTTTGAGTAATTCATAGGGTGTTTTTGAAGAGATTGGTCTTATTAACCCACGATTCATAATATAACAAGCAGTATTAACAGTCTCAGCCCAAAAATTTCTAGGTAGACCGCTAGCAATCAACATGGTTCTGGCCATTTCTTCTAAAGTTCTATTTTTCCTTTCAACCACTCCATTTTGTTGTGGAGTTCTTGGTGCGGAAAAATTGTGATTAATTCCATGTTCATTGCAATACTTTATAAAATTTGAATTTTCAAATTCTTTTCCATGATCAGACCTTATGTGAATTATTTGATTATTGGTAGATTTTTGTATTTTGTTTGCGAAAGAAACAAACTCATCAAAAACTTCATCTTTGCTTACTAAAAACAAAGTCCAAGTGAATCTACTATAATCATCAACAATGACAAATACATATTTTTTTTCGCTTCGGCTCTGTATTCTCATAGGTCCACATAGATCCATATGAATTAATTCTAGCGGTCTAGAGGTAGTCACTATATTCTTTGATTTAAAAGATGACCTCACTTGTTTTCCTTTGGCATAAGGATCACAAATTTTAGTCCTCTAACTAGGTCTTTTGATCTTAATGTATTAATCAATGTATAACTAGCATGACCTAGACGCTTATGCCAAAGTAGTGGGTCTTCTTCTATAACACTTAAACATGTTAGACTGGTTTTGGGAACAGTGTCCAGGTCCATTACATAAGTGTTCCCTTTTTTGATTCCCTCGAGCACAGTTTCTCGTGTGTCGTTCCTAGAAATTATGCATCGTTCAGAAGTAAACTTAACAGAGTTACCTTTATCACAAAATTGAGAAATACTTAGAAGATTGTGTTTTAAATTCTCAACTAAAAGTACATTATCGATAGCATGGGAACATGACCTTCCAACTTTTCTTTTGGCGATTATCTCACCCTTCATATTGTCACCGAAGGTTACTGTTTCCCCATCATAGGCTTCAAGTGAGAGAAATTTAGATTTGTCACCCGTCATGTGCTGCTTGGAACACCCACTGTTGAGATACCATGAGTTGTTCCCCCTCACTTGAACCTGCAAAGCAAATTAATGGTTAGGTTCAGGAACCCAGTCATCCTTGGGTTCCCTGTCGATAATACATGTATCATATTTCTTAATCCATATGCATTCGACATAGTTTTTATTTGATTTGGTATGCTGTTCTCTTTTTACACATTGATTTTTCAGGTGTCCAGTTTTCCCACAAAAGGAACAGATTTTACTACTGGTAAGATCTACATAGACCTTTTTCTTTCTATTATTCTTAACATAACCTAGGCCTTCTTTACTCTTTGTTTTAGCATCTAGAATCCATTTGGGAACTTCATTGATTTTCCCTTTACCTTTTATGTTCTTTTTATCTTTCAGATATTTATTCTCTTTTTCACAGGATTCTAATTTTAATTTCATCTCTTGAAATTTTGTGCTAAACACGTGAGTGGATATTTCATTAACGTCGCTTCTTAGTTCTAGTAATTTGTATTGATTTATTTCAATATTAAGAATAATGAATACCTGCTTCATTTTCTCCAATGTTTCTCTCAACATTTGTATTCTGATCTAGCAAATTAAAAAATCTACTTTGCACATCGATTCTAAATGAATTTAGGTAGGAAACATGATCTTTACTTGAGTTAAGGTCTTTTTAATTTGGAGATTCTTAGTATTCTGTTCATCTAATTTCTCTTGTGTCTCCATGAGCAACTTAATTAATTTATTCTTGCTGAATTTAAATAGGTATTTAGGAAATGAGTTAGAAGACATTACCTCCTTTTCCTTAGACTCTTCATCCTTGTTGTGATGAGATGCCATGGGACACAGATTTGCCGTTTCTTCTTCTACTGGAGCTTCTGTTTTCGGTATCACCCCAGGCTGCGATCATAGCTTTACAAAAGTCTGTTTTGAAGTTTCCTTTCTTGGGTTGTCTTCCAGCTTCTCTAGCCTTTCCCTTGCCCTTGTCATTCTTCCATTGAGGGCAATCCTTGATGAAGTGGTCAGTGTTTCCACATTTGTGGCATTCAAAATTTGTCTTCGTGTTAGCAGTTCCTCTTTCTTTGTTATGTCTTTGATTTCCATATCTGCTATTCCTGAAGAATTTTTTGAATTTTCTTGCCAACATAGTAGTCTCTTCTTCATCAGTTTCTGATTCTTCATGATCATTTGCTGCTAGAGCCAAGCCTTTATTTTGGGTACTGTCAGCTGTTCCCAAATGCAACTCGTGAGTCATGAGGGAACCAGCCAGCTCTTCCAAATTAAACTTGGTGAAATCTTTTGATTCCTGGATGGCTGTGACCTTAGCTCTCCAGCGTTCGTCTTGAGGAAGACTCCTAAGTACTTTCCTGACTTGTTCATCAACGAGAATGATCTTACCAAGTGACACAAGTTCGTTGGTTATATTCGTGAACCTGGTGAACATCTCTTGGATGTTTTCTCTAGGTTCCATGACGAATCTTTCATATCTAGACATCAGTAGGTCAATCTTGGAGCGCTTCACTTCACTAGTACCTTCATGGGTAACTTCCAGCAGGTCCCAAATCTGCTTTGCAGTTTTACAACCCATAATACGATTATGTTCATTTGGTCCAAGACCACAGTGAAGTAGTTTGATAGCAAGAGCGTTCATCTCCATCTTTTGAAAGTCTTCTTTCTTGTATTTAGTGATTGGTTTTGGAATTGATTCATTATTGGAGTTGATGGTCGTCACCTCAAAGTCTCCAATTTCAATTACACTCCACACTTGGTAATTTTCGGCCTTTATGAAGATTTTCATCCTATTTTTCCAGTAGGTATAGAATTTCCCATCGAACATGGGTGACCTTTGCGTGGAGTACCCTTCTTCCATGCGTTCGTTCATCTTCAACATCTTGCCAGGGAATAGGATACTGCTCTCAAGGTTTCCTGATTAAATGAGGAACAAGGCTCTGATACCAATTGTAGAAATGCAAATAGATGATCGAATGCAACAAGAGGGCAGGGGGGGTGGATTGTTGTGTATTAAGCTTAAGATTTTTGCCTATAATTTTGCGGATTTATCACAATAAAATAAAACTTAAACTTAAAGTGAAGAAGATAAAAGTAGACAAATATTTTACGTGGAAACCTTCTTGGCCTAATAAGAAGGAAAAACCACGACCCTCAGGATTTCAAAATTCTTACTATGTTTTAGGCAATCAATTACAATCACATAAAACAATTTGCTTCACTTGAAGCTTCTCTATTCTAGGCCTATTTCTCTTTCTCTTCTCTTACTCCTTCTCTTTCTCTTTTCACGCTTTTCTTGAAGCTTCTCTATTCCCCTGGACTTCCCTTAAGTCTAGTTACAATAAAACACACAAATACCCTTACAAGGCCAAATCCTCAAGAGGATAAAAATTAAATAGTTGCTTTAAGAAAAATATAATAAATTAATTGGCATGAGATAGCTGAAAATATTTTTCTTAATAGATCTCCCTTATTGGACACTCTGGGATGATCGATTCAATCAAGAAGTAATTCTACTTATAGAGCAAAATACCGTAACATAATGAGTATGATAACTTCCAATTATCCCTTGATCCTAAAATAAAGGAGGAGTTACTTGGAATGAATGAACATGCTGCCACGGTTATTATTCTCTAAAAATAGAGTTGCGGTTCCTTCATACTAAAAATAGTATAGGAGCCAAATTTTTGATCCTTATTAACCGAAGACTTTTTCTCAACAAAGAATATGTCTTTAGCATAATTTTTAGGCGTCTAAAAATAGCTTTTGCCAATTAATAAAATAATTAAATTAAGCAACTGATTTAACTCTTAACCGTTACATCAACTTAAAAACAGAAATCAAAATATTTGCAGTTTTTCAGCCGATGTGTTCTCCAGACTTGCAACGTAGAAAATGTGTACTGTCTCCATTTACAACTTTGGTTAGATTGTCAACTTTGGGAACAGTACAGCCTATTTACTTTTAACATCCTAAGCATTTATCTAACTTGTTGGATATTTACGACAAGTACAACTTCCACGAACCAAGTCATAGGCTTCATCAACGATTTTAACAAAATCGGATATTTACCTACAAGACAATCTCTAAAACATGTTTGTTTATTTAAAAGTGAAGTCATCATCAAAACCTAAGAGGCCTACATATATATATATATATATATATATATATATATATATGTATATATATATATATATGTATATATATATATATATATATATGTATATATATATATATATATATATATATATATATATATATATGTATATATATATATATATATATATATATATATATATGTATATATATATATATATATATATATATATATATATATATATATATACATATATATATATATACATATATATATATATATATACATATATATATATATATACATATATATATATATATATATATATATATATATATATATATATATATATACATATATATATATATATACATATATATATATATATACATATATATATATATATACATATATATATATATATACATATATATATATATATATATACATATATATATATATATATATATATATATATATATATATATATATATATATATATATATATATATTTATTTATTTATTTATTTATATATGAGAAAGACTTTTTATTAGTCACTATATATGCAAAAAATATACTATGTTATGAATTAAGAACATTCTTCATATCAATGACTGATATGTTTTTTTTGTAAGATAGTGACTTTTACAATTAATTGTTTATTGCTCAATTGTGACCTTAGATATTTTTATCTTATTTAAATCAAGGGTGTAGAATGTTTCTTATCATTCTCATTTTGAACACCCTTCTTATTGGATCGAGGATCCCTAGGATCCAATAAGAAGGGTGTTGAAAATGAGAAGGATAAGAAGTATTATACACCCTTGATTTCAATAAGATAAAATCATATAAGATCGCATCTGAGCCAAAAAAAATTAATTGTAAAATTCACTATGTTACAGAGAAAAGTGACGATGGCATAAGTTTGAATAATGTTGATAATTTATAACATAGTGGCTAACATAAAATCATTCTTATTTTAAAATCATTCTTATTTGATCTTTTATATATATATATATATATATATATATATATATATATATATATATATATATATATATATATATATATATATATATATATATATATATATATATATATATATATATATATATATATATATATATATATATATATATATATACATATATATATATATATATATATATATATATATATATATATATAATTATCTTGTATTAATTTTCCAAAATTTACATGAAAGAACAGGGCACTAAGCTTTACATCGGAAAGGTGAACAAAGCTTAAATTTACTACTTTAAAAACATAAACCTATCTAAAAAGGTTAGGGTAACTCATGTTAGCTAGCTAACTCTAATAGAGTACGAGTTCACTAAGAATACATAACCAAATATCCATCATAAACTAGCAGCTTAAAAACTTAAAGATTTAACAAGGTTCGGTTCTAAACAACCTACTTCCCCACCTATGGGTTCTCTTTTAACCCATAGGATTTATACGCCTTTTATTAATCGACTTTAAGACAAACAAGAAGATCTCTTTATCTTCTCTCACCACACTCTTCCCCTTGAAGAAACGTCTTACAAGTCCCTTAATAAAAGCAAATCCCAATTTCACAATAGAGATTACAAGTTGAACACTTTGAAAAGTATTCTAAGTTAGGCGTATTAAACTATGAAATAATTTAACTCTTTTTAACACTTAATCCTATTACAAATTGTAAGAGCTAGATGAACTAAGAATTACAACTCTTTTGGACACGTAAAGAATACTAGATCTTAAGTCAATAAGAGAGAAAATTGTAAGAAGTGGTGCAATCTTAATTCTTGAACGAAACCTTGTATTTATACATGTCACGCCTCAACATATCCTTGTAGAGCAAGAAAGCTTCATCTGTCAATTTAGTTGATCTGGATAATCTATGCCAGTCATCAAGACCTTGGGCTTTAACTCAAACTGACGTTGCATTGATAGCTCTTATAATTTCGTCATTGTGTGCCGTAATTTATTTTTAATAACCAATGCTATGTTGCCACGTTAGAACTCAAACAAGATATTGAAAACTTAGCAAAAACCAGATAATATAACGTGTAAAATAATATTAGAAATTAATTCCTATTTTTAGCATTTATTTAAATTGTCATTTCCTATTTTTAGTATCAATTTAAATTACCATCTTATTTATAGGAAACTCTTTAATTAACTTAACAACTTATTTAAATTCAAATATTAACCATGTATTATTAATAACAAAACGTTTAAAGCTTGTACTTTAACATTTAATCAACTAAATATTTTAAACACACATTTTAAATTCAAATATAAAATATATCCAAACGTTGAAAATAAAACGTGCAATATATTCAAACTTCATTTCAATATAAGTTGACCTATTAAAATATTTCAAAGATATTTTTAATAAACCTTGACCTATTAAAATATTTCAAAATAATTTTAATAAACCTTGACTTATTAAAAAATCTCAAAGATATTTACGAAAATAACCTTATAGTAAACATAATTATCTTAAAGCCATTTAAACTTATTTCAAAACTTTTAAATTCAAACTTAAGATAAACTTAAGTCATTTAAACATATTCAATATTTTGGACTTACAATATATATATATATATATATATATATATATATATATATATATATATATATATATATATATATATATATATATATATATATATATATATATATATATATATATATATATATATATATATATATATATATATATATATATATATATATATATATATATATATATATATATATATATATATATATAATCAATTGTTTACTTTATATTCAACATGATTTTAGACCGACTTAAAATACTAAATGTAATTACTTCATTTATTTGTTTAATTAATATGTGTTTTGAATTATCATCATTTAAGAGAGTTGAGTCTTCAAGCTTTAACCTATTAAATTTGGTATGTGAATCTAATTAGAGTTAGTATTTTAAAAAATTTATTTGGTAATCTATTAAAGTCAGTATTTTAACATATTAAAGTTGGTATTTTAATGTGTTGAAGTTGATACTTTAACCTATTTGGAGTGGTATTTTAACATGTCAAGTTGTTAACATATTAAAATTGGTATTTTAATCTATTAAAGTGGGTGTTTTAAGAAGTCGGTATTTTAACTTGTTTAAGTTAGTGTCTTATGCTGCTTAAGTTGTTATTTTGACTTATTTATGTTGGTTTTAAATCTATTGAAGTTGATGTATTAACCTCTTAAAGTTGGTATTTTAACTTATTGAAGTTGATATGCTAACCTGTTGAAGCTGGTATTTCTATTTTATAGTTTTTGCATTGACAAACTATAATAGGTTAGAACACCAACTTCAATAGGTGAACAACTTAATAAGTTAAAACAACTTAACAGAGTAAAAACCAACTCTACCAACTCGAATAGGTTAGAATACTAACTTTAAATAGGTTAAAATAGGTATAGCGTGCGTGCTTGTTTTGTATTTGTAAAATGTTAGTGGGCTGGGCCTGACAAACCGTGTCTATAAGAGTCAGTCTCTTAGGAGACTAGCTAATTAGCAACTACTCATTTTCCTTTCCAAATGCACATATATCATATAAACATCATTCATAATATACAAGTTTTTCATATAGAAAACTAAATTGACTAAGTTTTAGCAAAATATGTTGATGCTTAAATGCAATTTACAATCCTACTAGTAATTTTTTCCATTCTTTTTTAATGATTGTACGACGCTTCAAAAAATTTCCGGATACTAGTCTAAGGTTGATTTTGTAACTTGTAAATAACAAAAATAAATTGCGGAAATCTAAGTAGACATAACATAATGAGTTGTATCGAGGTTCAACTACAAATAACTTATTCTCCGTCTATGTGTTCTTTCAAACCCTTAAGATTCAACCTCTTTCATTAATTGGAATCCTAAATCACTAAAAAGATCTCACTATCTTCTCACTCACCATGTTCTTCCCCTATAGAACGATCTACAATTTCCTTTTTAAGAAAATATAAACACCCAAAACTTTCAAAAGAGAAATATAAATCCTTTACAAAGTATTCAAAACCATGCGACTTAAGAGAACAATCTAAATCTATAGAACATTTAAAATTAATTACAAAGATGAGAGGTAAAATGAAGAACAACTTAAAACTTTGATCAATAGAATAAATTAGACATAATAACCTTTACTGTTGTAGCTGTCCTTCTGCAATTTTGATAAAGAGTCTATATATAATGAATGCCTCAAGTAGCCATTTGGAGCATTAGGTCTTCATCCTCATATTCTTCTAGGCTTTTGTTAGGTTAAGCATGGGCTTTCAAAGCAAAATATCTTTTTGAAACTTAAGCTCGATTCGCACAATAAAATCTAATTAATTTTAACTTGAAAAGTTAGTTAAAACAAATAGGAATAATAGAACAATTTTCCAAGGATATAGAAATCGATTTTACTAAGTAATTTACCTTTTTTAAGCAAAACAAAATAGCTAAAATAAAGGAAAATAATTCCATCTTCTAAAATGATTTAAAATCTCTTCCCCTGTTCTTAAAAGATTGTCCATTATAGGTTTTTCACACATATTAAGGAAATTAGAATCTTTATAGTAAGTGGGTATTATTTTATTTAAATAGTAGTGTGAAGTAATGATTGTATTGGTATTATGAGAGAGAAAGAACATTTAAATTAAAGATAAACTAAAGAAAAAAAAGGAAATTAGCATTGTCATTAATATAGAGAGAGAACCTTACATCACTTATCAAAATAGCAATCTGTTTTGGTTTACTTGAGGCTTTCCTATTTTGGAAAGTTTTGGAGGGTAATTCCAAATAATGGAGGGAAATATCTAAAATTTGAAAAACAAAAAGCCAGCAGCACATTGGGTAATTACAATAAACATGGATTAACAAATTAACGAAACCTAATGATTGATTACCAAAACAGAAACCATACTGGACTTTACGAATTCTGCAGCTGATGTATATAAATAGGAGTATTGTTCATCACAGTACCTTCATAACTCAATATTTCAAGAGCTTTAAAAAACAAAAGTGCTTGAACACAGTAGCTTTAAAAATCAGTCATTCAAGAGCTTCAAAAATAGTAGTGCTGTTTCAACACAGTAGCTTCAAACCAAAAAAAAAAAAAAAAAAAAAAGAAAACTGCATCATTGCCTAATTCATGGCTTCAGGAAGTGAAGATGAAATCGAGGGGGCATGGTACTTTGGATCAAGCCAATGTAATCCTCAATCAAGCTCAGAATCAGAGCAACAACCGACAGAGCAGCAAGGAGAACAACAAGATAATCATCATAAGCCAAGGCTTAGCAGTGAGATGAGGCATTTAATCTTTCAAGAGATGCTCTCATTGAGAAGCAGTGATTCACTACCTCATGGGACTTTCAAAAGGATTGCTAAAAAATATGGTTTTCATCATAGGACCATAAGAAACTTATAGAAAAGGGCAATGCTAACAAAAGAAGCAAACAAACCATACATTGTTGATTCTAAATACAAAAACTGTGGAAGGAAGAGAGTTGTGGTGCCTCCAGACACTCTAGAGTCTAAACCAATGGGTAACCGTACATGTATAAGAGATGTTGCAAGTTGTTTAGACTTGGCACCATCGACAGTTTGGAGGTTGATTAAAAGAGGAGAAATAAAGGCACATTCAAATCCACTTCACCCGGGTTTAACCGATGATAATGAAGTGAGAAGGGCGGAGTGGATTATGAGTCTTATCCAAGAAAATAGCATTCATAGACATCCAATATACAAGGGAATGTCTGATTTCATTCACATAGAAGAGAAATGGTTATACCTAACCAAAACAACTCAACGATTTTACCTTGCACACAAAGAGAAGATCCCTTACAGGATAGCAAAGTCATCTAAGTTCATACTGAAGGCTATGTTCCTAGGGGTAGTAGCTAGGCCAAGATGGAGTCCACATGGTCAATGCACTTTTGATGGGAAAATAGGTATTTTTCCATCACTAACAGAGTGGCAGCCGTGAGGGACTCAAAGAATAGACCCAAGGGGTCAATTGAAATTAAGCCAACAAAATCAGTCGCTCAAGATGTTTATAGGAACATGTTCATATAAAATCTCATTCCAGCAATATTAAGAAAGTGGCCTAGTGAAGGGACTTCAATCATTTTTATTCCACAAGACAATGTAAGAGTGCACATTACAAATGATGATCCAATATGGCAACAATACAACAAGCAAGGTGGGCTAACCTTCATTCTTACACATCAACCCCCTAACAGTCCAGATTGTAACATCTTGGACTTGGGATTCTTTATAAGCATTCAATCATTGATGCACAAGAAAATGCCAAACAATATGACAGAGTTGATAAGTGCAGTTGAAGATGCATATGTAGAACTTCATCCAAAGACATTAACAAATGTTTGGATTTCAATGCAACACCATTTGAATAAGATATTAAAGGTTAAGGGATGTAATGACTACATCCAACCACATTTTGGTAAAAAGGTTCAAGAAGATAATAGGAGCCTAAGAATTTAAGTTGTTATATGACTACGTCTAATGCAATGCAAGAATCCTATGATCAAGCAATTGAGGAGACACAAGGATGAATCATTGTATGAACAAAGCCCCTCAGTTGTTTCATGATCAATCATCATTAAAAATGTTTCTTTAAGAATCTTAGGAGCAAAAATTTTGCATAGACATTCTAAAATCAATGGTCAATGTACATGTTTGTTTGTGGCTTCATTTAATTAGTGTTATCAGTAACCAAAAAAAGCCCCCTATTTCATCATAGAGGTTGTTAAACCTCTCAGATTATAAACAATCATCACACAAGAATGAATGCCACTAAACATGCATATAACACAGTGAATTTAGAAGTTTAACAAAAGCTACTCAATTAAGAATTTAAAGTCACTTTTTCAGATTATGAAATTTACGGGAACTCATGAAAAAATATCATCATATGGGCTTGAACAACACAAAAATTACACAGAATGTTCAACAACAATAGAAATCAAGTTCAACAGCAAACAAAAACAAAGATCAAACAATAGCAAGTCATAAATTAGAAATCCCAAAGTCATACAATAACAAACAATTTCTAGAATTCTCCCAAAGTTCAAATGACATCTTTGAGCCCAAAAATCCGATTGATCTCAGCTATGAAATAAAAAAGCATGAACATAAATATCTTACAATCATCAAGAGTATTTTTAGGGTTTTTTTTGCCCTAGCAACAAGTACTTCTTTAGGAGTATCATGAACCGCCAACAAGTACGTCTTATTATCTCTTTTGAGCCGGGGGACTCCTTTGGTCGCGCTGTCCCTTATGGGTATAAGCTGCCGCCGTTCTTCCGTCCCAAGACCCTGTCCATAGTTTTTCTATGAACGGGATACACTAGGTAGGAGATGATGATGATGATGATACTTCTTTTTCTAAACCTTTGATGATTCATGTACTAGACCTTTGATGCTCCATATACTAGACTTTTGATGCTTGATTCTCTAGCTTTTATTTCTCATTAAATTTAAATGTTCATTATATGTGTAAGCATTCTAGAAGCTTGTACTTAGCTATGTATCAAAGGGCCTTGTGAAATGAAAAAAATCAAGTTGTTGTTAATCATTTTAAAGTTTGAGTTTACATAATTCTTTTCTTCTTGTGTTTGTCCAAAGAATTAGTAATTCCAATTATCACTTTGAGTTTGTCTTGAGTGTTCATTTTAGGGGAGATTGAGTGTGTTCTTGTCTCTAGTCTAAATCCCAAATCATTAAGTTTGTCTTGTACTTTGGCTCTTAACAATCTTCTACTATTCTTTTTTTTTTTCTAATTATTCTTCTCTATTCTTCTTTATAAATAAAAAACCATAAACTTTTAAATCTAAGTGTGTTCTTCCTAATCACACTTACATCATTTGGTATCAGAGCTTTTGGTGGTTCAAAGGGTGTTTAAATATTTTTTTGTTGTTTTTGGTTCAATAGCTCTCGGCATCTGTTTATGAAATAAATTTTTTTTAGACGAATTGTTCTTGATATTTATAAAAAAATGGGCACTGGTGGAAATTTGGTGGAAATGTTGAAAATTAGACAACTTGGGTAAAAAAAGATGTTTTATATGCAAAGACAAAGATCATCTTAGTAGTGAATGTCTTTTCAAAGCTATTTTACCTTCCAAATGTTTCATCATTGTGAAATAAGAGAAAATTTATAAGTCTCTTATCCTAGAGTGAGTAGATCATGTAAATGAAGAAATATTCCAAGAGGAACGAGTAGTTAAACTAGCGAAGAAGAAAACTTAAAATATTTTTGATGAAACGAAAGTTGAAGATTCCATAGAGTTGAACATATCTTGTTTTAAAATTTGCAGTGATAAAAATGAGAAGCTAATTGATGAAAAGGAAACTCAACAACTAGAAAATATTGGAATAGAGCAATCTAATACCAATTTCAACAATTATGTAAATTACCCCGTTTTTATTTGGTGCAAGAAAAACAAAAAGTTCTCGTCAATGAAAGATATATTGAAATTGGGAATATTTTTGAAGAAAGGAAGTTGAATAAAGAAAAATAGATATTGAAGCTTTCAAGAAGAACTTATGTTTCATGAATAACCAAATTCGAGGTCGAAATCTTTTTAATGAAAAGGAGAATGATGCAGGAGTATTCGTCTTGTTCAAAATCAAATCACATGCCAACCTTTGCAATATATGAATTCTGTTAATTTTAAGTCTCAAGTATATTTTTTTCCTATTCTTTGTTCTTAACCTTAAAAGAAAAAATTATCTTATGTTGATTCAATATCATGACATTCTTAACTTGGAATTATGTTGGGGATATGCAGCTGGCCCAAATGTTACTCTTCGTTCCGACATTTTAAGTCTTATTTTATTTAAGTTTAAACAATAAAAGGCAGAAATAATGAGTCTTTAAATAGTTAATTTATTTACAATCAACATTTATAGTACATTTAAGGGGCTTTTGGTGTTTTATTTTCTAGACTTTTGATGATTCATGTACTAGACCTTTGGTGCTCCATATACTAGACTTTTGGTGCTTCATTCTCTAGCTTTTATTTCTCATTAAATCTAAGTTTTCATTGTTTGTGTAAGCATTCTAGAAGCTTGTACTTAACTCTGTATAAAGGGGCCTTATAAAATAAAAAAAATCAAGTTGTTGATTAATCATTTTAAACTTTGAGTTTACATAATTATTTTCTTCTTGTGTTTGTCCAAAGAATTAGTAATTCCAATTATCACTTTCAGTTTGTCTTGAGTGTTAATTCTAAAGGAGATTGAGTGTGTTCTTGTCTCTAGCCTAAATCCCAAATCATTGAGATTGTCTTGTTCTTTGGCTCTTAATAATCTTCTACTATTATTTTTCTTATCTAATTATTCTTCTCTATTCTTCTTTATACAAAAAAAACATAAACTTTTAAATCTAAGTGTGTTCTTTCTAATCACTCTTACATTATTTGGTATCAGAGCTTTTGGTGGTTCGAAAGGGTGTTTAACTATTTTTTTGTTCTTTTTGGTTCAATAGCTCTCGGCATCTGTTGATGAAATAAATTGTTTTTAGACGAATTGTTCATGACATTTATAAAAATAAACGGGCACTAGTGGAAATTTGGTGGAAATGTTTAAAATTGGACAACTTGGGTAAAAAAGATGTTTTATATGCAAAGACAAAGATCATCTTAGTAGTGAATGTCTTTTCAAAGCTATTTTACCTTCCAAATGTTTCATCACTGTGAAATAAGAGAGAATTTTTAAGTCTCTTATCCTAGAGAGAGTACATCATGTAAATAAAGAAATATTCCAAGAGGAACGAGTAGTTAAACTAGCGGAGAAGAAAACTTAAAATATTTTTGATAAACGAAAGTTGAAGATTCCATAGAGTTGAACATATCTTGTTTTAAAATTTGCAGTGATAAAAATGAGAAGCTAATTGATGAAAAGGAAACTCAACAACTAGAAAATATTGGAATAGAGCAATCTAATACCAATTTCAACAATTATGTAAATTACCCCGTTTTTATTTGGTGCAAGAAAAAAAAAAGTTCTTGTCAATGAAAGATATGTTGAATTTGGTAATATTTTTGAAGAAAGGAAGTTGATTAAAGAAAAATAGATATTGAAGCTTTCAAGAAGAACTTATGTTTCATGAATAACCAAATTCGAGGTCGAAATCTTTTTAATGAAAAGGAGAATGATGCAGGAGCATTCGTCTTGTTCAAAATCAAATCACATGCCAACCTTTGTAATATATGAATCTGGTTAATTTTAAGTCTTAAGTATATTTTTTTACAATTCTATGTTCTTAACCTTAAAAGAAAAAATTATCTTAAGTTGATTCAATATCATGACATTCTTAACTTGGAATTATGTTGGGGATATGCAGCTGGCCCAAATGTTACTCATCGTTCCGACATTTTTAAGTCTTATTTTATTAAAGTTTAAACAATAAAAGGCAGAAATAATGAGTGTTTAAATAGTTAATTTATTTATAATCAACATATATAGTACATTTAAGGGGCTTTTGGTGTTTTATTTTCTAGACCTTTGATGATGCATGTACTAGACCTTTGATGCTCCATATACTAGACTTTTGGTGCTTCATTCTCTAGCTTTTAATTCTCATTAAATCTAAGTGTTCATTGTTTGTGTAAGCATTTTAAAAGCTTGTACTCAGCTCTGTATAAAGGGGCCTTATAAAAAAAAAAATCAAGTTGTTGATTAATCATTTTAAACTTTGAGTTTACATAATTATTTTCTTCTTGTGTTTGTCCAAAGAATTAGTAAATCCAATTATCACTTTCAGTTTGTCTTGAGTGTTAATTCTAAAGAGGATTGAGTGTGTTCTTGTCTCTAGCCTAAATCCCAAATCATTGAGATTGTCTTGGGCTTTGGCTCTTAATAATCTTCTACTATTCTTTTTCTTATCTAATTATTCTTCTCTATTCTTCTTTATACAAAAAAAAACATAAACTTTCAAATCTAAGTGTGTTCTTCCTAATCACACTTACATCATTTGGTATCAGAGCTTTTGGTGGTTTGAAAGGGTGCTTAAATATTTTTTTGTTCTTTTTGGTTTGATAGCTCTCGGCATCTGTTTATGAAATAAATTGTTTTTAGAAGAATTGTTCGTGACATTTATAAAAAAAAAAACGGGCACTAGTGGAAATTTGGTGGAATGTTTAAAATTAGACAACTTGGGTGAAAAAGATGTTTTATATGCAAAGACAAAGATCATTTTACTAGTAAATGTCCTTTCAATGCTATTTTACCATCCAAATGTTTTATTATGGAGAAATAAGAGAAAATTTATAAGTCTTTTATCCTAGAGTGAGCAGATCATGTAAAAGAAATATTCCGAGAGGAACGAGTAGTTAAACTAGCGGAGAAGAAAACTAAAAATATTTTTCATGAAACGAAAGTTGAAGATTTCATAGAGTTGAACAGATCTTGTTTTAAAATTTGCAGTGATAAAAATGATAAGCTAATTGATGAAAAGGAAACTCAACAGCTAGAAAATATTGGAATAGAGCATTCTAATACCAATTTTAACAATTATGTAAATTTCCTCGTTTTTATTTGGTTCAAGAAAAACAAAAAAATCTCGTCAATGAAAGATATGTTTAATTTGAGAATATTTTTGAAGAAAGGGTTTTGATTAAAGAAATATACATATTGAAGCTTTCAAGAAGAACTTAGGTTTCACGAATAATAAAATTCGAGGTCGAATTCTTTTCAATGAAAAGGAGAATGAGGCAGGACATTCTGCTTATTCAAAATCAAATCACATGCCAACCTTTTTAATATATGAATCTGGTTAATTTTAAGTCTCACGTATATTTTTTGATAATTCTATGTTCTTAACCTTAAAAGAAAAAAATATCTTAAGTGGATTCAAGATCATGACATTCTTAACTTAGAATTATGTTGAGGATATGTAGTTGGCCCAAATTGTTACTCTTTGTTGTCCGATAATTTTAAGTCTTATTTTATTAAAGTTTAAAGAATAAAAGTTAGAAATAATGAGTCTATAAATAGTTATTTTATTTAGAATCAACATATGTAGTACATTTAAGGGGCTTTTGGTGCTTTATTTCCAAACTTTTGAGGATTCATGTACTAAACCTTTGATGCTCCATATACTAGACTTTTGGTGCTTCATTCTCTAACTTTTATTTCTCATTAAATCTAAGTGTTCATTGTATGTGTAAGCATTTTAAAAGCTCGTACTTAGCTCTGTTAAAAGGGGCCTTATGAAATGAAAAATATCAAGTTGTTAATTAATCATTTTAAACTTTTAGTTTACATAATTCTTTTTTTCTTGTGTTTGTCCAAAGAATTAGTAATTTCAATTATCACTTTGAGTTTGTCTTGAGTGTTAATTCTAGGGGAGATTGAGTGTGTTCTTGTCTCTAGCCTACATCCCAAATCATTGAGATTGTCTTGTGGTTAGGCTCTTAACAATCTTCTACTATTTTTTTTTATCTAATTATTCTTCTCTATTCTTCTTTATACAAAAAAAACATAAACTTGGAAATCTAAGTGTGTTCTTCCTAATCGCACTAACATCATTTGGTATCAGAGCTTTTATTGGTTCGAAAGGGTGTTTAAATATTTTTTTGTTGTTTTTGGTTCAATAGCTCTCGGCATCTTTTTATGGAATAAATTGTTTTTAGACAAAATGTTCTTGACATTTATAAAAAAAAAGGGTACTAGTGGAAATTTGGTGGAAATGTTGAAAATTACACAACATGGGTAAAAAAGTTGTTTTATATGCAAAGACAAAGATCATCTTACTAGTGAATGTCCTTTCAAAGCTATTTTACCTTCCAAATGTTTCATTATAGAGAAATAAGAGAAAATTTATAAGTCTCTTATCCTAGAGTGAGTAGATCATGTAAATGAAGAAATACTCCGAGAGGAACGAGTAGTTAAACTTGCGGAGAAGAAAACTGAAAATATTTTTGATGAAATGAAAGTTGAAGATTCCATAGAGTTGAATATATCTTGTTTTAAAATTTGCAGTGATAAAAATGAGAAGCTAATTGATGAAAAGGTAACTCAACAACTAGAAAATATTAGAATAGAGCAAGCTAATACCAATTTCAACAATTATGTAAATTACCTCATTTTTATTCGGTGTAAGAAAAACAAAAAATTCTCGTCAATGAAAGACATGTTGAATTCGGGAATATTTTTGAAGAAAGGGAGTTGATTAAAGAAATATACATAATGAAGCTTTCAAGAAGAACTTATGTTTCACAAATAACCAAATTCGAGGTCGAATTCTTTCCATAAAAAGGAGAATGATGCAGGAGCATTCGGCTTATTCAAAATCAAATCACATGCCAACCATTTTAATATATGAATCTGGTTAATTTTATGTCATAAGTATATTTTTTGACAATTCTATGTTCTTAACCTTAAAAGAAAAAAAATTTTAAGTTGATTCAAGATCATGACATTCTTAACTATGTTCTATAAATAGTTAATTTATTTACAATCAGCATATATAGTACATTTAAGGGGCTTTTGGTGCTTTATTTTCTAGACTTTGATGATTCAAGTACTAGACCTTTGATGCTCCATATACTAGACTTTTGGTGCTTCATTCTCTAGCTTTTATTTCTCATTAAATCTAAGTGTTTATTATATGTGTAAGCATTCTAGAAGTTTGTACTTAGCTTTGTATAAAGGGGCCTTATGAAATGAAAAAAATCAAGTTATTGATTAATCATTTTAAACTTTGAGTTTACATAATTCTTTTCTTCTTGTGTTTGTCCAAAGAATTTGTAATTCCAATTATCACTTTGAGTTTGTTTTGAGTGTTAGTCCTAGGGGAGATTGAGTGTTTTCTTGTCTCTAGCCTAAATCCCAAATCATTGAGTTTGTCTTGTGCTTTGGCTCTTAACAATCTTCTACTATTATTTTTTTATCTAATTATTATTCTGTATTCTTTTTTATACAAAAAATCATAAACTTATAAATCTAAGTGTGTTCTTTCTAATCACACTTACATCAACTCCATTCAAGTGATAGTTCAAATGAAAGCTTTTAAACCAAATATGATTAAGTTGTCGTATAATGTCAGTAGCTAACTCTTAGCTATAGAGAAAGCCCAATCTATCCATGTTTTTAGAAGGAAAGTAACATTTACCAACATTTTGATGATATTCTTATGAATGATTTTCTCCTCATCGATAGAGTTTAAGATTACGTTTAGGATAGGATTTCAAGAGCATCAACTCCTTTCTCTAGACCTTATTACAATTCTGAGGCTATGTTTCCAATCAAGAAAATTTTCTTTGTTCGCTTTCCCCTTCTCAAGCTTTGAACATCAATTAATAATTGAAGTATACATACAATTAAAATCATTAAGGGAAATCCACGTGGTGACCCTGAATCGTTTGCTCTTCCATAAATGTTTTTCTAAAATTTATGTGGTAACCTTGAGCTTTCAAATTTTCCATGTGGTATGTTGGACCTCTTGAGTTTTGATGATGACTACACTTTAGCAAATATGTGTTTAGAGATTTTGTGCAGGTCGATATCCGATTATGATTATGATCGTTGATAGTACATATGCCTTAGCTTATGGAAACGTACATGTCAAAAGGTTTCAATTGATGTTAGGAGAAGTATATCGCTTGGGATGTAAAATGGAGACAGCAGATCTACTGTTCCCAAGTTGGATGTTCTAGCTAAACTGAAGTCTGGAGACAGCACACTGTTCCTGAGCTGAAGGTTGACTACGTTGACTAAAAATTCTGGTTATCATATTTTAATTATTATTTTTTTTAGTTAATGTATTTTAAATTAAATTGTTGCAGTAAAAATTTATTTAAGTTAATTGGCAAATCGTTTTTGTTAAAGAAAATGTATTCACGTTTTATTTGTTAAGATCCTTTATTTTAGGATCTATTTTTAGTAAATCCTGGATTTGTTAAAAATAGAATTAACTAACTTTGAATTAGTCTTAGCAAATCAATCTAACCGGTTTTTATTCCTAAAAATTAGCAAGCAATCATTCCCACTAAGATTAACCGTTTTCTAAATATAGCATGAAGTTCCAGCCATTAATTTAGGGAACAGGAATTACTACTGAAGAAACTGCTACTTTAGGGAACAGCGGTTATTAAGGGAACAGCGGTTATTGTTTATATACACGTGTGATTTGACTTAATCAAATCTTATGGAAATAACCGTGTGTTTGCTTAATCCACATTACTCCCATGATCTCTTGATAGTGGGATGATGGATTGGATTATTCCACTTTCTTAGGAATATTATTTTCTATAAATTGCAAGATAATTCCGGTTTTTAAAGAAAAGAGAAGTAATCCAACGTTTTGTGCTTAAGTGTTTTTCATACGTTTTTGTTGGATTTTACAAGAAATATTTTGTTCTTAAAATTGCCAATCAATTTATAATATTTTCTTGATGCAACTCTTTGATTTATTTTAGAGAATTTCTATCATTTTTGTAAGGGATTTTGAGAGTTTATGTAATTAGACTCGAGTGAGTCTAAGGGGGAAGTTAGATAGCTTTTAGTGAAGCTAGAGAGGATTAGCTTATTGTAAAGCTAAGTTTGTTGCTTTGAGTAAAGCAATTAGAGAGTGAAGAGTTGGCCTAGTTGTTTCGCTTCGAGTGAAGTAAGGTGTTTATTGTAATTGTAACTAATTGCCTTAAACATAGTGAAGTTGTTAGAAATCCCAAGTGGTCGTGGTTTTTCCTTTTGTTTAGGCCCAAAAGGTTTCCACGTAAAATCGTGTGTCTCTCTTATTATTTTGCTCTTAGTTTAAGCTTTATTTATTTTGAATAATTCCGCAAAAACAGGGCACAATCGCTTAAACTTGCAACAACAACAATTCACCCCCCCTCTTGTTGCTGTTCCCGTTCCTAATTGAATCAACAATTGGTATCAGAGCCCTGTTCCCAGAAGATCAGGAAACCCTGAGGGCAGATTCTGGTGTTCCCGAAAAAT
This sequence comes from Amaranthus tricolor, assembly GCF_026212465.1. Classification (NCBI taxonomy): domain Eukaryota; kingdom Viridiplantae; phylum Streptophyta; class Magnoliopsida; order Caryophyllales; family Amaranthaceae; genus Amaranthus; species Amaranthus tricolor. The sequence continues at coordinate 14,273,051 of NC_080052.1, forward strand.
GTCAATTATGAACGAGCGAATGGAAGAAGGGTATTCGACTCAAAGACCGCCAATGTTCGATGGAAAATTCTATACATATTGGAAAAATAGGATGGAGATCTTCATTAAAGCGGAAAATTATCAAGTTTGGAGAGTCATAGAAATCGGAGATTTTGAGGTAACCACTACTAACTCCAACAATGAAATTGTTCCCAAACCTATAACCGAATATGAAAAAGAAGATTTTCAGAAAATGGAATTAAATGCTCTTGCTATAAAATTACTTCATTGTGGTCTTGGACCAAACGAGCATAATAGAATTATGGGGTGCAAATCCGCTAAGCAAATTTGGGACCTGCTTGCTGTTACCCATGAGGGAACAAGTGAAGTAAAACGGTCCAAAATTGATTTGTTAATGTCTAAATACGAGAGATTTGTTATGGAGCCAAGAGAAAGTATCCAAGAGATGTTCACTAGGTTCACCAACATAACAAACGAGTTTGTCTCTCTTGGAAGAATAATTCCCACTGATGAACAAGTAAGGAAGATCCTAAGGAGCCTTCCTCAAGATGAGCGCTGGAGGGCCAAGGTTACTGCTATACAAGAGTCCAAAGATTTTACTAAGTTCAATCTAGAGGAGCTGGCTGGTTCCCTAATGACGCATGAATTGCATTTGGGAACAGCAGACAGTTCCAGGAACAAGGGACTGGCTCTGGCAGCGGGGGAACAGGACGAATCAGAATGTGATGAGGAAGAGGCTGCTTTATTGGTACGAAAATTCAAGAAGTTCTTCAGAAACAGCAGGTATGCAAATCAAAGAAACAACAAAGAAAGAAGAACAAAAAATCTTGAATGCCACAAATGTGGAAGTACCGAACACTTCATCAAGGATTGCCCAACATGGAAGAATGAAAAGGGCAAGGGAAAGACAAGAGATTCAAGAAGACCGTTGAACAAAGAGAATTTTAACAAGACTGACTTTCGTAGGGCCATGATTGCTGCATGGGGAGAAACTGAAAGTGAGAATGAAACTATTGTTCCCGAAGAAGAGGAGACAGCTAACCTATGTCTCATGGCTACGCATAAAGGCAAGGAGAAGCAGGTAAATATTTCTAATTCATTTTCTGACCATTCATTTAATCTAAGTAAAAATGAATTAAAAGAGTTGTTAAAAGAGACACAAGCTAAACTTGAAAATTGCAATGATAAGTGTCTCAAGTTAGAAAAGGAACTTAAGGTAAGCAAAGACCATGTCTCATACATAAACACCTTTAGACATGATGTCCAAAACAGATTTTTCGGTTTGTTGGACCAAAATATAATCCTAAAGGAAAATATGGAGAGACTTAAGAAGGAAAACGTTATTCTTAACATTGAGCTATCGCAATACAAATTATTAGGCTTAAATAAGGAATTGATAGATGCATCTACTAAAGACTTATGCAATGATTTTCAATATTTAAAAATGAATTCGGAATCCAACCGTAACAACAATAATAATCTTGAATTAAATTCAAGAGAAAAAGGGAAAATCAAAATAACTCCCAAATGGATTCTAGATGCTAAAAGTAAGAAATCACAAGGCCTAAAATATTTTAAGAATAACAAAAGTAAGAAAGCTTACGTTGATCTTCCTAGAGACAGGTACTGTACCTTCTGTGGTAAAGCTGGCCATCTGAAGGAACAGTGCACCAAAAGGGAACAGTATACTGTCTCCAACAGAAACTATGTTGATAACATTCAGATTGATAAATATGATTCATGTAAGATCGACAAGGAACCCAAGAAAGTCTGGGTTCCTATAATTAACAATTAATTATCTTACAGGTCCAAGTGAGGGGGAACAGCTCATGGTATCTCGACAGTGGGTGTTCCAAGCATATGACGGGTGACAAATCTAAATTTCTCTCACTTGAAGCCTATGATGGGGGAACAGTAACCTTCGGTGACAATATGAAGGGTGAGATAATCGCCAAAGGAAAGGTTGGAAGGTCATGTTCCCACGCCATTGATAATGTATTTTTAGTCGAGAATTTGAAACACAACTTACTCAGCATTTCTCAATTTTGTGATAAGGGTAACTCTGTAAACTTTACTTCTGAAAAGTGCATTATTTCTAGGAACGACACAGGAGACATCATTCTTGAGGGAAACAGAAAAGGGAACACTTATATAGTGGACCTGGACACTGTTCCCAGAAACAGTCTAACGTGTCTAAGTGTTATAGAAGACGACCCACTTCTTTGGCATAAGCGTCTAGGTCATGCTAGTTATTCATTGATCAATACATTAAGATCTAAAGACCTAGTTAGAGGACTACCATCTATAAAATTCCTTAAGGATGAAATATGTGATCCTTGTGCCAAAGGAAAACAAGTAAGGTCATCTTTTAAACCAAAGAATGTTGTGACCACCTCAAAAACGCTTGAATTATTACACATGGATTTGTGTGGACCTATGAGAATACAAAGCCGTAGTGGCAAGAGATATGTGTTTGTTATTATTGATGATTATAGTAGATTTACATGGACTTTATTTTTAGTTAGTAAAGATGAAGCCTTTAATGAGTTTGTTTCTTTCGCTAACAAAATACAAAAATCTACCAATAATCAAATTGTTCACATAAGGTCAGATCATGGTAAAGAATTTGAAAATTCAAGCTTTATGAGTTATTGCAATAAACATGGAATAAGTCACAATTTTTCCGCCCCTAGAACACCACAACAAAATGGTGTTGTAGAAAGGAAAAATAGAACTTTAGAAGAAATGGCTAGAACTATGTTAATTGCTAGTGGTTTACCTAGAAATTTTTGGGCCGAGGCTGTTAATACTGCATGTTATATTTTAAATAGAGTATTGATAAGACCAATCACTTCTAAGACACCCTATGAATTGTTTAAAGGTGTTAAACCAAATATTGCCTATTTTCGTGTGTTTGGATGCAAATGTTTTGTACATGTTAATGGAAAACGGAATATAGGTAAATTTGATGAAAGAAGTGATGAAGCAGTATTTCTTGGCTACTCATCTCAAAGTAAGGCATATAGAGTCTATAACAAAAGAACAATGAGTGTGGAAGAATCCGTTCACATAATTTTCGATGAAACTAACTTTTTGTCAAGTGAACAGGATACAAATAATTTTAAGATAGGTCTTGCAAATTTAGAAGAAGATGATGAAGAATTGAAAGTGCATGATCAAGAAACAGCTGGTGAACAGCCGGTTCCAGCAGAAGCAGAAAGTACTGATCGAGTTCAGGAACTGCCAGAACATCAGGAACAGCAGACTGTTCCCAATCCAGCTGTTCCCACAGAAGAGCAAAACGATCCAGTAGCTGAACAGAATGTTAATCAAGCTGATGAACCAGAACATGCTACTGTTCCCACAAGAGATTTTATGCCAAAACCTTGGAGATATCAAAAATACCATCCTCTTGATTTGATTGTAAGTGATTTGAATAAAGGAACACAAACTCGATCTCAAATGAGAAATTTTTGTGCACATTTTGCGTTCCTATCATCACTTGAACCCAAAAATCACGAAGAAGCTCTAAAGGATTCCGAATGGGTTGTAGCCATGCAAGATGAATTGAACGAATTTGAAAGGAACAAAGTATGGCATTTAGAACCCAAACCGAAACACAAGAAGGTAATTGGTTTGAAATGGGTATTTCGGAACAAACTAGATGAGCATGGAATAATTGTAAGAAACAAAGCAAGGCTCGTGGTCAAAGGGTACAATCAACAAGAAGGTATTGATTATACTGAGACATTTGCTCCAGTAGCAAGGTTAGAAGCTATTAGAATTTTAATTTCTTTTGCTGCATTTATGAACTTTAAATTATATCAAATGGATGTGAAATGTGCTTTCTTGAATGGTTTTCTTGATGAAGAAGTTTTTGTTGAACAACCGCCTGGCTTTGAGAATACCTCGAGTCTTGATCATGTCTATAAGCTTGATAAAGCTCTTTATGGGTTGAAACAAGCTCCTAGGCAATGGTATGAAAGACTATCAAAGTTTTTGATTCAAAATGACTTTATTAGAGGTAAAATTGATAAAACCTTATTCTTTAAGAATAAAGGTTCCAATATATTAGTTGTTCAAATATATGTTGATGATATTATTTTTGGTGCCACAAATGAATTGCTATGTAAAGAATTTACTAACCTTATGAGCACTGAATTTGAAATGAGCATGATGGGAGAATTAAATTTCTTTCTTGGTTTGCAAATTAAACAAACTGCTAATGGTATCTTTATTCATCAACAAAAATATATAAAAGAACTTCTTAAGAAATATGGCATGAATAACGCTAAAACCAACCATACACCTATGGCTACTAATGTAAGATTAGATGAAGATACAAATGGAACAAATATTGACCAAACTATGTATAGAGGCATGATTGGATCTTTATTATATCTAACTGCTAGTAGACCCGATATTTCATTTAGTGTTGGTTTATGTGCAAGATTTCAATCTAACCCTAAAGAATCACATCTAACTGCAGTGAAACGTATTTTGAGATATCTAAAGGGAACAGATGATTTATCATTATTTTATCCTAAAAGTGATGTTTTTGATTTGAAAGGCTTTAGTGATGCAGATTATGCAGGAGATCTTGTTAATAGAAAAAGCACGTCAGGTATGGTACAATTTCTTGGCTCATGTTTAGTTTCGTGGAGCTCCAAGAAACAAAACACTGTTGCATTATCAACCGCTGAAGCTGAGTACGTAGCAGCAGCAGCTTGCTGTTCCCAAATGTTATGGATAAAGCAGCAGCTAAGAGACTTTGGTATTAAGTATGCATGTGTTCCTATTTATTGCGATAATACCAGTGCCATATGCATATCCAAAGATCCAGTGCATCACTCACGAGTAAAGCACATCCATATTAGGCATCATTTTCTTAAGGATAATGTTGAAAATAAAAATATTATTGTTAAGCATGTAAACACTAATGAGCAAATAGCAGATATCATGACCAAACCGCTTCCAAGGGAACAGCATGAGAAAATGAGATTGGAACTTGGCATGATCAAGCTGCATTAAAGGAAGTGTCATATATGATTCCTAGAGACAAAATGAAAATTGAAAATGATCAATCAACCACAATAATCTTGATTGAAAAATCAATTATCGAAAGGATCAGGTACGCATTTTTTAAAAGGTATATACTTTGGATGTTCTCATGATTGCATGATTATTTTGATCTGACGGTAGCAGCACAATATTACCATTTTTCTTTTTAAAATTAAAAAGACAAACAAAAACAACAATTTTTTCCAGCAGTTCTTTTAAGTAGGAGTTGAATCTCAACGTACTCCATTTTCACAATTCAAAATCAATTGTCTTGATTTGATAACTACCTCAACACGTCACTTCATCCAATACAATTACTCCCTCTCGTCCCATCTTTCATTTCATCTTCACTAACCTTTCACGTTCACTCAACCCTAAACCGTCATTCCTTCCACTTCCCTTTCACTCCGTCATTTTCCTTTGCTTTTCTCTCTAAAAACTTCAATGAAAACCAAGAATATGAAACCAAAAATGAAGCAACCTGTCCCTCTTCGAGTTATCTACCCACCTTCTCTCACTCACAAACCTAAGTCTTCATCAAAGGAACCAGAGGACACCCCTATGTCTCCGCAAACAAGTGGTAAAAGAACAAGAGAATCCAAGAAACCTTCAACCCACTCTACCAAGAAAATGAAGGTAACGCATTACTCAAATGCTGAAGAACTTTCTAAAGAAATGTCTGTAGGATTTGGTCTAGACAAAGAATGGTACGAATCTACAATCTTTCCTAAATTCCATGAAATTTTACAAACTCAAAAATGGGAATCACTTATGAGCGTATATTGCTGCAACCCCATTTACCCTGACATTATGCATGAGTTTATTTCTAATTTTGCTGTTCATGATGGAGTTTGTTCTAGTTCAATCAAAGATATTGATATTGAATTTGATAGTCTGACTTTAGGAGAGTGGTTAGGTGTTCCTGCTACTGGTTTTGATGTTTATCATGTTGGGTCTAAGATTGCGTTTTCTGGAAGAGATGAAAAAGATGTTTGGAGATGCTTGGGGGTTAGGCAAAAAAGGGGGAAAGTAAGTCACAATGTCCTGTCTCCTTTACATAAGTTGCTGTACAACATTGCTAGAAGGTTTATCTTGCCACGAAACTCAAAACGTAGTGAGGTAAGTCTTCGAGATGCAACCCTGATATACTGTATGGTGAACAACATAAAGATTAATTTTCCTTCCTTGATGATTTCTCATTTAAATGATTGTATAGCCAAACGTTGTATGGTTGGCTATGGTGGTTTGTTGTCATGGATTTTCTCAAAGTTTGGTGTTCCACTGGGTGATTATAGTTTTCCTATGGGTCCCAGCAATATGATAGGTGCAAAATGTTTGAGTAATTTGCGCCTTAAATTAAATGAGGAAGGGATTCTTGAAAATATTGTGGAACAGATTGAGATTGATTCTGATAATGAGGAACAAGAGGAAGAGAAGGAAGAGAAGGAACAGGAGAAAAAGGAAGAAGAGGAGAAGGAGGAACAGGAGAAAGAAGGGGATGGAGTTAAGGAACAGGAGGTTGTTCCTTCTGAGGAAGAAGACCAGGGGTTGGAATCTAAGGTTTCTCTTGAAGAAGACTCTAGGACTGAACCCAATAGTTTTCCCTCATCAAAGCCAACCACTCCACCAACTCATCATTTTCAATCACCACTACCTTCACCAACACCAAGATCACCATCACCATCATTTCACAAACACAGCTTTGATCAGGCAACCATTCCTACTGCTCCCTTATATTCCATTCTTCTCAAGCTTGATGATTTGCAGGATCGCTTCTTCAAATTTCAAGATGAGATCCGTGTTTCCCTAGCCTCTTTAGCTGACCAGATGACTCATATGGAGGCTCGTCTTGGCGCTAAATTGGATACAGTTGAGGTGGAAACGGAATATGTTGATGAAGATGCTCCTGCTTCATAGTTTCCCTTTTTATATTTTTCATTGCTGCTGTCTCTGTCTTTAAACAATTTCTTTCTTTTGGTACCAGCTGGGGTACAAATCTTTAACATTGTTAACATTAAACCTTTTTACATATGCTACTAACTGTTAGTTTTGATTAGTCATTGCTTATCATGCTTGCATTCATTGTTATTGCTTTTTAATTTGTGCATCCTTATTCTCTCTTTGACTATAACTATATGTTTAGTGCTGTGGTTTGATTGCTTATCTTCTTTTTGAATGATGTCAAAAGGGGGAATATTTGGCACAAACTTAAATAATGCTTGAGTATGCTTAGTCTGATATACATTTATTCTGTTGAACATTAGGAACTGTGGCTATATGCTCTGATATTCATGCTCTGATGCTCTGATGATTAATAAGTTTAGCTCTGAATAAGTTTAGCTACTTTGATTGTTATAATGTATATGCTCTGATGATTACTTGAATGCTATGATAAAATTTCTTACAGTGCTTTAAGTTTTGTTTGGTAAGTTTTGTTTTGTTTTAGTTTTATTTGAAATCTTAAGTTATAAAAGTTCTTCCGATATTTTGATTATGCTTAAGTTATTTTAAGTAATTCAAATTAATAGAGTAATTTGTTTTTAATGTATGCTTGGTAAATTATATTGTCACGAGTTAATTTACTAAGTAATGTAGAGTTGTTTTGATCTCTAACATACTCTTCAACATTGGTTTACTCTATTTTGTTTTTAAGTTTGTTTGAAAAGTTTGTCATCATCAAAAAGGGGGAATTTGTTGGACCTCTTGAGTTTTGATGATGACTACACTTTAGCAAATATGTGTTTAGAGATTTTGTGCAGGTCGATATCCGATTATGATTATGATCGTTGATAGTACATATGCCTTAGCTTATGGAAACGTACATGTCAAAAGGTTTCAATTGATGTTAGGAGAAGTATATCGCTTGGGATGTAAAATGGAGACAGCAGATCTACTGTTTCCAAGTTGGATGTTCTAGCTAAACTGAAGTCTGGAGACAGCACACTGTTCCTGAGCTGAAGGTTGACTACGTTGACTAAAAATTCTGGTTATCATATTTTAATTATTATTTTTTTTAGTTAATGTATTTTAAATTAAATTGTTGCAGTAAAAATTTATTTAAGTTAATTGGCAAATCGTTTTTGTTAAAGAAAATGTATTCACGTTTTATTTGTTAAGATCCTTTATTTTAGGATCTATTTTTAGTAAATCCTGGATTTGTTAAAAATAGAATTAACTAACTTTGAATTAGTCTTAGCAAATCTTTCTAACCGGTTTTTATTCCTAAAAATTAGCAAGCAATCATTCCCACTAAGATTAACCGTTTTCTAAATATAGCATGAAGTTCCAGCCATTAATTTAGGGAACAGGAATTACTACTGAAGAAACTGCTACTTTAGGGAACAGCGGTTATTAAGGGAACAGCGGTTATTGTTTATATACACGTGTGATTTGACTTAATCAAATCTTATGGAAATAACCGTGTGTTTGCTTAATCCACATTACTCCCATGATCTCTTGATAGTGGGATGATGGATTGGATTATTCCACTTTCTTAGGAATATTATTTTCTATAAATTGCAAGATAATTCCGGTTTTTAAAGAAAAGAGAAGTAATCCAACGTTTTGTGCTTAAGTGTTTTTCATACGTTTTTGTTGGATTTTACAAGAAATATTTTGTTCTTAAAATTGCCAATCAATTTATAATATTTTCTTGATGCAACTCTTTGATTTATTTTAGAGAATTTCTATCATTTTTGTAAGGGATTTTGAGAGTTTATGTAATTAGACTCGAGTGAGTCTAAGGGGGAAGTTAGATAGCTTTTAGTGAAGCTAGAGAGGATTAGCTTATTGTAAAGCTAAGTTTGTTGCTTTGAGTAAAGCAATTAGAGAGTGAAGAGTTGGCCTAGTTGTTTCGCTTCGAGTGAAGTAAGGTGTTTATTGTAATTGTAACTAATTGCCTTAAACATAGTGAAGTTGTTAGAAATCCCAAGTGGTCGTGGTTTTTCCTTTTGTTTAGGCCCAAAAGGTTTCCACGTAAAATCGTGTGTCTCTCTTATTATTTTGCTCTTAGTTTAAGCTTTATTTATTTTGAATAATTCCGCAAAAACAGGGCACAATCGCTTAAACTTGCAACAACAACAATTCACCCCCCCTCTTGTTGCTGTTCCCGTTCCTAATTGAATCAACATGGTAGTTAAAATGTTAAGTTTTTGGTTATATATAATATTTATTTCAATTGAATTTCGAAATATGTGGTCAATTTGGATGATCACAATGTTTTTTTTAAAAAAAAAGCCACAACGTTGGGTAAATATCGTGTAAAGTAAAAAAAAAAACTTTCCTTTTGTCTACCACGTGAAAAATTAGAAGTTCAAAGTTACCACGTGAATTTGAAATAAGGTTTGTCTACCACGTAAAATAGACGAAAATTTAGGATTGCCACATGAAATATCTCAAACAGAAAATTAGTTTACTTAAATATAACTTCATTTACTTAAATTTAAATAATGCAAGCCATAAACACTTTATTCATTTTAAGATGTCCCTTATAAATTTAGTGATTTCAAGAATCTATTTAAAATAATCGTAAGTGGATCTGAGCCCTACTCTTAAAATTATTTTCTTAAGGTAGGTAAATTCTTTTAATAATTAATACTATTTTGTAATTCTTGGTTGATAAGTAATTACTCTTCATCAAATATTTATCCTTTTGCTTCAAAATCGAAAATCCTCTAGATTATTTTGTTAAGAAATGTGCAAATAATTTAATAATAGGATACACATTTTGTAATCAATTTGAAATGAGTACTTAATTTAACCAACAATTTAAAATTATTTCTACCACATGGAAAAGTTGGAAGCTCAGGGTAATCATGTGAATTTATTGTATGGAAAAGCCAAAAACTCAAGGCGACCACATGGAATTTTCCATTAATAATTTACAAAATACAAACAAGGCACCAGTCGTATTAAAACTATAACATATTTACTGATTTTCAAATCGTAAACATTACTATAATTTTAGGTCATAATAGTCACCGCATACAAATATATACAATATAAATAGTTTCGTCATACTCTTAATAATACTATATGTTAACAAATCACAATTAAAAATTAAATAACAATCAATCAAAGTAACTTATTTTTCACAAAGAAAAAAAAATGATTAGTATGTCACTGATAATGCCATATTACTGTATATACTCATATATCGTATTGTCTTAATCTAGAGTTTTTTATAAATCTAATTATCTAATCTTAGATATTTATTAGAAAATATCATAGATATTTTGTTTGAAAATTCTTATTGGGAACATGTAGCATAATCTTAACCCGTTGTTAAAGAGATTAAAAACATATATTAAGCTCTTAAGGCCTATAAATATGGTCATTTGTGTAAGTCACTCTTTGGATTAAGCTATAATAAATACATTCAATTTTTATTCAAAGCTATTTCTTTCTCTTTGCTAAAAATCTTTTCTTTCGTAACATTTATTTAGTACTTAGTAATCAACCTTACTCTCTAACTTTCAAAAATAAACTAGTTTAACTAGTAAATAAAATTTTAAAAATTTATATAAAAAATTAAAAATACAATCAAACTCCAAAAAAAACCCTATAATTTTTTTAATATTCTTAAAATGTTATTATAATTGTTTTTCTCTATGCTTAACTAATAAATATAAAAAAGACAAAAACTAGAGGGTTTATATTGCTTTTAATTTTTTTCCTTTGTTTTTTTTATCATATGTATTAAATTTTATTTTTAATATTGATTATTTTATTTTATTTTTTGTTTTTTTCTCGTTATTTTTTATCTTTATTTTTTAAATCTTTATTTTTAACATATATATATATATATATATATATATATATATATATATATATATATATATATGTATATATATATATGTATATATATATATATATATGTATATATATATATATATATATATATATATATATATATATATGTATATATATATATATATATGTATATATATATATATATATATATATATATATATATATATATATATATATATGTATGTATATATATATATATATATATATATATATATATATATATATATATATATATATATATATATATATATATATATATATATATATATATATATATATATATATATATAAACTATATTTCGAAAATAATTTGAAACATTATTTTTTTTTTACAAAAACAATGGGGCATATGCTCGAGCAAAATAATTTAGTGAAGAATATATTGTGTATATCTTCGGCATTGGATATTTTTATATTAATACTATTATTATAGTGAAATCATGATTATAGTGTTTCCTATAGTCTTTTTAAAATATTTTGAGTTTTGTATACTAATACTGTAATAGCCCAAGTTAACGCGAATCGGATATTCACATGTAAATATGAATTCCGGGTCACACATAAGACATTTAAGTTAAACTGTTTCTAGGATCGACGACGTTCTAGTGATAAAGAAATAAATAACAATAATGAAACTAATAAATCAGCGAGAGTCTTAAGGTTTACAACTTGACAACCTACTGGCCTCATCCAAAAATAAGTAATGTTCTAAAAGAAAAGCGTTCTTGCAAAAAAAAATAAAATTATAATAAGTTCATTCGAGAAGTTCAAACTAAGTTTAAATGACTTGAGATAATTGTATTTGGATAAGATTATATTTGAATTTGAATTAAATATATGTATGTTCAAAACGTTGAAATACTTGAATTATATTTGTATTTTAAATTTGAGTTTTAAATTAAACATGTGCTCAATATATTTAAATATTTGTTTAAATTACACGTTTGTGTTTAAATTTTGGATAAATAAATTGTTTGTAATTTAAAGTTTATTACACGGTTTATATTTTAATATTTGAATTTAAATTAGTTGTTTTGAAATTAACCTATACTAAATATAAGCTTTCCTATAAATAAGATGACAATTTAAATTGACACTAAAAATAGGAAAAGAAAATTTAAATTGACGCTAAAAATAGGAATTAAATTTGAATAAAGATTTATGCGTTGTATTATCTGGTTTTGCTAAAGTTTCTAACGTGTCAGCATTGCAATGGTTGTTAATAACAAACTACAACACACAATGAATTAATTATATGAGATTTCCGTGCAACATCAGTTTGAGTTAAAGCTCAAGATCTTGAAGACTGGAACAGATTAACCAGGTTAACAAAATTGACAGATGAAGCTTTCTTGCTCTACAAGGATATGTTGAGGCATGACATATATAAATACAAGGCTTCATTAAAGGATTAAGATTGCAACATTTTTCTTACAATTTTTTTTCTTGATTTAAGATCTAATATTCTCTTAACGTTCAAAAGTGTTGTAATTCTTACTTTATGTAACTCTTACAATTATAATAGGATTTAGTGTTAAAAGGAGTTAGATCTTTCATTAATTAATATGTCTAGTCTTAGAATACTTTTTAAAGTGTTCAACTTGTAATCTCTATTGTGAGATTGGGATTTGTGCTTTTATTAAGGGAACTTGTAAGACGTTCTTTAAGGGGAAGAACGTGGTTAGAGAAGATAGAGAGATCTTCTAAGTTATCTTAAAGTTCATTAATAAAAGACATTGAATCCTACGGGTTGGAAGAGAACCCATAGGTGGGGAGTAGGCTGTTTAAAGCCGAACCTCGTTAACATATTGTTTGTTATTGTTTAAGTTCATTTTCGCACATACGTTATAAATTTACCAATTAACCTAAAACTGTTCCTGAAAATAGTTTTAAAAGGTCACCTAAACTCTTGAGCTAACCTTCTAGATAAAAATTTAAAACAGGCATACTCTCTATTCACCCCCCCTTCTAAAGAGTATTCGAACTCCTATCAATATTCAGTATGCATACTAGGGATGCAAGCGGGGCGGGTCTAATAGGACACCCACCCCATCGGGGCGGGGATGGGTCCCCGTTTGATGGGTCATGGGGCGGGTAGGGGTATAAAAATCATAACCATCGCGGGGATGGGGATGGGGATGGGTTTTAGGTGAAACCCGCCCCATCCCGCCCCTCCCCGCCCCGCCGCAGTGAACAAATTTTTTAAAAAATTTATTTTCAAATTTCTGGAATTCTTAAAAGTATTTTCAAATTTTTTTAAAAGTTTTTAAAAATCCCGGTTTATATTGTTTAAAAAAAATATTTGAAAACCCTAAATTTCAAAACCCTTTTTCTTTCACTGTGCTGTGCTGGCCGTCATTTGCAATCCCATCTTCTTCAGTCTTCACTGCTGGGCGCTGGCCATCATCACTCATTTCCTTTTTCTTCAATCTTCACTGCCATTCTTCTTCAATCTTCACTGCCATTCTTCTTCAATCATCTTCTTCTTGAAACAGACTACCATCTTCATCAACAGGTAAGCATCAAAGAACATAATATCATCTCGGGTTGAAGAAAATATAAAGCTTTTTTTCTCCCCATATATTTTTGCGTCATTTCCTTACTTTTTGTTTATTTTATCTCTTGGTATCTGTTGGTATGTATGAATATCAGATTCTTCAGTTTGTTTCACTTCATTTTCAATTTGCAAAGGGTCGTCAGTTTCAATATTTTCTGGGTATTTTTTTTGATTTTGTTTTATGCCCTGTTTAACAATCCTGTGGGTATTTTCAGTTTGTATCTGGGTATTCTTCATCTGTTTTATATTCCGTTTGCAAAGGGTTGTCAGTTTCATCTGTTGATTTTGTTTCAATTTCATCTGGGTATTTTCATCAGTTTGTATCTGAGTATTTTCAGTTTCATCAGTTTCAATGAAAAGCTAGTGTTATTTAAATTCAAAGTTTATAGATGCAGAGACTTACATAATTGTCACGAGCAGATAGTTCATTGATTGTTTTCCTTAATAGTTGTGCAATGGTGTTGTTAAAGGATGTGAGATTCATAGATCCAAACTATTTTGGGCATCGAATCTAAGAGCTAACCTTAAAATGTAAAATTTGTGGTACAATTCAACACAACTTATTAAGAAAATGTATTAAGTTCTAGGAGTAGCTAGAATTACATTAAGATGTTTTACAGCAAAGGACATAATAGAATATAGATTATGAAAAAGAAAAATGGTATAGATCAAACACAATAGCAAAGTTGTTCTTTATCACAATAGCAAAGTTGTTCTTCATCTAAAACATCACAGGTGCTGTTTTGGTGTAGCATCACATATGCTTCTCTTGATGTGTTAGAGTATTAGTATTAGACTTAGTTTCTTGCTAATAGGCATAATGCATAATTATATTACGTACCAGTGATTCTGCTTGCCATACCAGTGATATGCAAAGTAAATTATGTCACTAGCTTTCTTATTGACTGGTGTATGATGTGCATTTAGCTTTTCTTTTATTACCTTTTAGGGCATATGTACTTAGTTGTTAGACAATTCTTACTTGTTAGATAAATATGGCTTCAAACCCATCAACTACTGCAGTTGTACTCCTATTAGCATCGATGAGTATGAAAGTCCAGCACATGTTGTTTCCGATCCTAACGTGTTACCTATAACAAGTAAGCACAATTCGGCGGTTTGGAATGATTTCAAGAGAAAGAGAGTTGGTGGGGTAGAGAAGGCTGAGTGCAATCATTGTAATAAGCTACTTTCCGCCGGTGCAAAGGCGGGAACTTCTCATTTGAAGGACCACATTCAAAGTTGTCGAAAGCGAATATGTCAAGATCTTCGGCAAACAAGATTATTCGGTACACAACATAATGTGAATGATAGTAGTGTTCTTGATCCTTATCGTAGTCGAACACTACCTCAAGCCGTTGAAGCTTTAATGTGTTCTCAAAATTGGATTTGGGCTGCCCTCAAAAGTAAGCATTAATCCTATCAATATTGTGTAATTTTTATGCGTTGATAAATTTTGGTTATAAAAGCATTTGTGTTTGCAGATTGTGGAGAATTCAAGGACAAGGATTTTTCTAAAACTGTTGGAGCGTTGGAAGAAGAATGCGAAATGAAATTTGATAGTGATGAAATTATTCTGGATTGATTTACTTTAGATGATTTTGAGTTGATGTTGAAACTTGAAATACTTTTGTTTTAGACATGTATATTTGTTTGAGACTTTGATTATGTGTTTTTGTTTGAGACTTTGGAGTTTGGATATGTTTTATGGGTTTTAAGGCCCAAATAATTGAATATAAATATGTGACACAGATGGGTATTAAGCGGGGATTTGACGGGTGGTGGGGCGGGTAAAATGGGTATTAGACGGGGATGGATACCCAGATGGGTGGCGGGGCGGGGATGGTATTAGGTACAAACCCATCGGGGCGGGGACGGGGAAAAAAATTATACCAGATGGGGATGGGGATGGTAACGCCAATACCCGCCCCGCCGCATTTGCATCCCTAATGCATACCCCCATGGTGACCATAATGATCCTAAATTGCCATGGGAACGATAATAATAATAATTCCATGTCCAATGTAATAAACCCATAGGGAAGTACCACAATCATCCTCAGTTTCCAAGTTTAACTCCATTTAAATTATTTGAGATGTGTAAGCCTTAAGTGATTTACAACATCACATCATAGAATGAATTCCAACATTACTTTACATAACCGATCACAAAAATATGGTCTAAGCGTGTACCTTAGTAGCACGATAGATCAACACAATCACTTAACGAATGGAATCTCAACCTCTTATGAACTGAGGTCCTAAAATCATCACACATACAAAAATCAGGTATTAGTACGTGTACAAACATTCACTCCACTTTATACCATCAAGACATCACTAAACTTCTTAATTTTAAATTATTAAATCATATATCTCAATGCTTGCTAACTTCTAAAAACGACCAGTAAATTTACTGGCCTTTTCGGACAGTTTAGAAAATTCAAACAAAAAATCCGACTTCATTAATGCGTCCGGAAGACACCAATTATGTTGGGTACCAAATTTCATAATTTTTAACGCCCATTTACTATTTTTAATTAATTTTGACGTTTAAACGACTTTTAATGCAATCGATAGTGAAACAACAAACAAAACGCACTCAAACCCTGAGGCTTGAGGCCCGGCTTCCGAGGAAGCAACGTCATTGCCCAGATTTTATATACATATATATATTATTAAAATAATTAAATCCCTTTGATCTCCTTTCATAATTCAATGATATTTATCCACAACACATAACAATCAACATATGTTACCATACCTTACTCAAAATAATTAAATCAACCAAATTATAACAAATTCCACAAAACAAAGTATGCGTATCTACATATATAAAAATTCCATCACCATATTTAATTATGAAGTAAAAATACAAACATCCATTAAAATAACATTTTCATGCTACTCATCCATCAAATCTCTTCCGATATATATGAACTAAAAATCATGAATGTAATTCTTTTAGCAAATTAAAATTTTGCTAAAGGATTATGAATTATGATGATTAAATAAAATAAGTGTATACAAATAATTCTTCTAACAAATTGAGATTTTATAAAAGAATCATGATTTCAATAAAACCACATCCCTTCTAACAAATTGAATTTTTGTTAAAGAGTATAAGCTCATGAAAAATTATATTAAATAAAAATATAAACATAATCCTTCTAACAAATTAAAATTTTGTTAAAGGAATATGAATCCATAAAATTATATTACTGAAAAGTATGAACATAATTATTCTAACAAATTGAATTTTGTTAAAGAATAATTAATCATGAAAAACAAATAAATATAAAGGTTTGAACAAAATTCTTTTAACAAATTAAAGTTTTTGTAAAAGAATAATGAATCAAGAACTTATAATCTTAAGGATTAAAAGATTGAATTAGCACAATTGAACACCCAAAATCCAACTCTTGAATTTTTTTTTTCTTCCTTCTCTATATGGCCAAAAATTTCTGATTTTTTTTGTGATGTTTAAATGCTTCAAATGACCATTCAAAGGTCTACGTATATGCACATAACTTCACAATTTATAACCTAGTTTAATTATCCTTAATTAAGCATTTAGGGAGGAGTTACATGGACTCCTCCACTCCCTTTGTACAACCGGCCATATGGCCTTCCAAGCTATATTTTTTTATTTTTATTTTATTTTAATTAATTTATTGCTCGATTTAATGTAAGACGCAAAAAGCTCGTTATGCGATTAACTTATTATGCAACGAAATGTGCGCACAACAAAACCCAAATAAATAATTATTTAATTTATTTAATTGACTAATTATTTATTACATAATTAATTTTTTTAATCGATATTTTAACGGGGTGTTACAAATACTATTACTATAATTTCCCGCCACCCAATATGTTTGTATTAACTTTTATAATATTTTTTTATATCTCAAAATCTAGACAAATCCATCGAAAACAATGCATTTTATAATACATTTTTAATTGTTGGGATTATTTTATTTTGCAAAGTTGCAACCATTGCATCATCTGGATAATTAGAAAGTAAGGTTTCGTGCAGTATTTGAATAATAAGACATATGCTAAAAAGGGAATAATAATGCTCAATGACATTTCATCTTACAATTCCATACACGAGTTTGACAAAACCCAAAATCCTGCTAATTCCTATTTTATTAATCCTTCTAATTTCACTTGCCTCAAATTTGTCAATACTATATTTGATGGCACCAGATTTAGCGATTAAAAAGGGTCAATGGTAATTGTTCTAAATGCTAAGAATAAAATCGGCTTCATTGATGGAACATGGCCTCCACCGCCCTTGAATTCTGTCTGAAAACGATCGCCAAATACTTACGATGTTAAGAACAAACAACAATGAGCAAAATTAAGTTTGACAAAGTAACAAACAAGGACACAAAGATTTAAGGAGGTTCACCCAATGATGGCTACGTCCTCCGTGGTGTGTAGTTTATGTTTATATTATATCAAATGAATACAAACAACACTTCAATATGAAGAATTACAATTGAGATAGAGATAACAACAATAGGCTATGTGTTTGGCTTAAGGGTTGTGTTTGATGTGTTTTGCATACTTGAAGTGTGGGTATGAGAGCCCTATTTATAGTGCTAGGTACTTGAAGATGAATGGCTCACATAAATACATAGTTAATTTAGGGTAATGAATACTATGAAATAACTCTAAGAACTTGAAAAGGCATTATCTCAAGAGTCACACACATGAGACTCTTCACCTTAATCTTCATTAACACCAATAATTCCCATGAATACTCTTCACCTTATTACACCCTTTTGGATTCCACAACTCAAGAGTCACACTCATGAATTCATCCCATTAAAGTGCACTCAAGTCACACAATAGTATACTCCCATAATCACATTAGTATACTACTATTCATAACAATCTCCACCTTGACTTGAGTTCACCCAAATCTCAACATTCATCAATTCACTTCATAAAAACATACACACCTCAAAAATGCCCAAGAGGGCATTATTTCAAGCAAGGAGCTAAACCTACCAAGTCAACACATAATTCAAACTTGGTAGTAGGTAATGACTTTGTCATCATGTCGGCCGGATTTTCCGATGTGTCAATCTTCTTCAATAACACCCTTTTGTGCTCAACTTCATCTCGGATAAAGTTATACTTAATATCAATGTGCTTGGACCTTCTATGAAATGTATTTTGATTCCTAGCCAAATGAATTGCACTTTGACTATCACAATGTACACTTACCTCACACACCTTATTGCACATTTCACCAACAAGACCTTTAAGCCATTTTGCTTCCTTGAATGACTCGGCCACGGCTATGTACTCCGCTTCGGTTGTAGAAAGAGCAACCACATCTTGCAAAGATGATTGCCAACTAATCGCCGAACCACCCAAAGTAAACACGAACCCACTTGTGGACTTTCTATTATCTAGATCACCACCATAATCCGAGTCACAAAACCCGGTTAGCTCACTTGAATTTTTCCCATACATGAGACAAACATTTGAAGTATCTTTCAAATACCTCAATAGCCATTTTAGTGCATCCCAATGTCCCTTACCCAGATTAGACATATATCTACTCACCAAACTCACCGCATGAGCAATGTCGGGACTAGAGCATACCATAGCATACATAACGCTACCAACGGCACTAGTGTATGGAATTCTTACCATTTGCTCTTCTTCCTCTTTTGTTTGTGGACACAAATTCTTGGACAATTTGAAATGAGAAGCAAGAGGAGTAGACACACCTTTAGCATCATCCATGGAGAAACGTTGAACAACTTTCTCAATGTACTTCCTTTGACTAAGGTATAAGACACCCTTAGCCCGATCTCTCAAAATCTCCATCCCAAGAATCTTCTTGGCTTCACCAAGATCTTTCATATCAAATTCACTTGAAAGCAACTCTTTTAAGTCCTCCACCTTAAGCAAAGAGCTACATGCTACTAGCATATCATCAACATATAAGAGCAAATATAGTAAAGAACCATCTTCAAATTTCTTAAGATAAACACAGCTATCATAAGAACTTCTAACAAAATCATGTGAAATCATAAAGGAATCAAACCTTTTGTACCATTGCCTTGGAGATTGCTTGTAACACCCCGATATTTTCCCGATATATTAAATGATTTGCTAGTAATATTATTATTTTTATTATTATTATTTTTTTTAGAAAAAAATATATATTTCTTTTTATTATTTATTTTGTTAGTAGATTAAATCATGAGACTTCAACTTTTAAGGCAATTAAAATCATTTTAAGCCCAAATCTTTTTCCTAATCTATCTTTAACTTCAAAAAAAAATATAAAAATAAAAATAAAAACAAAAAAAAAAATAAAAATAAATGGGAAGTGGAATCATTTGGCCGGCCATATGGAGGGTTAAGGGGGGATTAGTAACCTCTTAGGAAGATTGAAGATCAAGGAATTATTGCCTTCTATAATTATTGTCTTAATTTCCTTAATTCCTTTATTTCCTTAATCTCCTAATTACCTTACATCTTTTCATTTTCAAACCATTTGCAAGTAAGAAAACACTCCCAAAACACTACATTTCTCACGCCTAAATCCTCCACCTTGGTTCATCAATTTTGGTGTTTTGTTCTTGAAGCAATTGTGAGTAATCCTTAATCTAGTTTTTATTTTTTTTAAATTTTAATTTAAATTTCTATGATTTTTATGTGTGTTATTTTATAGTTTATGATTTATTCATGATTTAAAATTCATGTGTGGAAGTATGATGTTTTTCCATTTAAATTAATGTATGGTTTTAGGGTTTTAGATATGTTTACATGTGTATGAAGAATTGTTTGAAGAATGATTGAAAAAAATATATATATATATATGTATATACAAAAAAAAAAAATGGTTGCTCATATAAAAAAAATATATGTGGTGATGGAAATTTATTTTTTATTTTTTATTTTTATTGATAAATAGTGGAGATTTATAATGTTGGTAGAGAAATATACATGTATATGTGTGGTGTGTTTGTGTGTGTAAATTGGTGTAAAAAGATTTATTTTTGAGAAAAATATAAATAAATAATTAAAATTTATTTTTGGATGTGATCATGAAAATTATGTAAATTTTATTGTTTAGATTTAATAGGGAATAAAGCATTGAAATTTATATATTTGTGATAAAAAAATGAGATCCCGTAGGTTTTGAAGATGATGGAAAAATTGTGTTTTTGGAGCATTTTTGGCTTTAAAATTAAGTTAAAAATACTTATACTATGTTATAAATTATGAAAATTGGTACTCGGGGGTTTTGACGCCTTCCGGACGCAACGGTGAAGTCGGATTTTCAGTTTGACAGTTTTAAGATGAGTTTCTGGACAGATTGTATAGGCTGTCCGGTTTTGTGTATATACCATGTCATAGTATGTGATGGATGTTCATGTTGTGTGTAGTATTCTAGGTATGAATGTGATTGTATATGTGTGTTATGGATGATTTGAGGAAAATGTGTATGTGTGCTTATTTCCCGAATACGATTGAACCTTGTAGGAAGTCGATTCGTGACCGGGAATTGATTAAGACGCTTGCGAGTTGGTTATCTTGCTTAAGGTATGTACACGCAGCGTGGTTCGCATTAGTCCGATGTATCATGTATTAATGATACCCGAAAGTAAGGCATGGGTATATAGAACGAATAATGTTATCGTTCGAATCAATAATTTTATACATTGTTATGATAAGTAGAGGTAGTATGTCCTCACTAACTTAAAAGTGGACGTAGTATGACATCAATCTTTATATATTGTTTTGATAAATGGAGGTAGTATGACCTCACTAACTTAAAAAGTAGACGTAGTATGACGTCAATTGGTGGAAAAGAATTACTCGCGGTATATGAGGGCATTATGAGCCACCGCGGGGGTATGCATACTTAACTATAGACACCGAAGTAAGGCGAGTGTCTATGGTAGAGGCTTGCTTAGGGGTTAGCTCCCCCTAATGTATTGTCTCACTTATGGAGTTTGGAGTGTACCGGCAGTATGGCTGGATAGTACAGCAGTATGGCTGACTAACTTTTACATGAAAATAAATATTCTTAATAAGCATGATCGAAGCGTACGGTTCTGTGATTTGTTAGCTAATTAATTAAAACTTTATCTTGTGTTATTATTTATTGGTATGCGACGTTCGCTGACGTGTGCTTTTGGTCTTAACGACCCTGCGATGATGTTGTGTCCTATCTGGGCAATGACTAGCAGTAAGTTAAGTTGCAGGGTCTGGGGAGTGAGGATTGTCCCTTGAAGAAATAAATTATTAGGGTAGAAAAGTCTTAATAAGATCTTCAAAATTTAGTTTAAAGAACATTTGGTTTTTATGAGGCGACTTTCGTTCTCAAGTTGTAATAAGTAAATTTAACTTTTCGTTCTTATCCGCTGCTAAGAATTTCTTATTATCTAGTAGATCTTAATAACGCTAATAGAACTCGATCCGCACGTTTTCCTTAACTTCAAAACCGTTTTAAACTGTTTTCTAACATCCCGGTTTGACTCGGATTATAGTTGTCTCGTTTTTAAAAGGTCATTTTCTCTTTTCGTACGACCCGAGTTATTCCGATCTCTTTTCGTACGACCCGAGTTATTCCGAGATGTTACAACTGGTATCAGAGCGGGAGTTTTATTTAGTGTTATTTATCTATATCGATAGACTAACGTTAAAAAAAAAAATTATTAAAATTAATTAACGAGAGTAAAAGGGGTAGACATTAAGGGGATATGATGTGTTGTGCTTTGTGTCTTTAAGCATGATGTCATGGATAACTTGATGAGTGTATGATAGCATTTCTGTGTCTATATCTCTGATGTTTTGAATTATCTATCTTTGTCTGATCTTAGTAATTGATTGCCTTGTTTTCTTTCCTTGTGAGTCAGGAAGTTCGATTATTATTTTTCTCTCATGGATAAAGGAAAAAAACCGGCCGATGAAGGAATTAATACCCGAGAGGAACCCTGGAGAGTTTTAGATAATGCCCCAGCTTGGGCAGAAATAGAGGCTCAGGGAATTTGGGATAGAAAAGAGGGAGAAAGTGATTTGGATTACACCCGACGAATGGAAATGATCTACAAAAAGTCCAAACAGGTGTATGAAAGAATAATGGAAGAGGAAACGAATGCATTGAAAGGGATGATTGACGAGTTTCACCTAGAGCTTGACAGGAGGGTAAGAGCAGTGCAAACTGAGGGTCGGGACGGAGTTGACGTTCCAGAGTCTAGTGGG
The DNA here is from genome assembly GCF_026212465.1 of Amaranthus tricolor. NCBI lineage: Eukaryota > Viridiplantae > Streptophyta > Magnoliopsida > Caryophyllales > Amaranthaceae > Amaranthus > Amaranthus tricolor. The sequence goes on from NC_080052.1 coordinate 14,295,725, forward strand.
GCAAGGAGAGATAATAATGAGGAGGATGTTCACATAGTAGACCCAGACTCAATGCCATTTATAATCTTCGATGGGTTGGATTTCGAGAGGGATCCAGAGGAGGATCCAGAAGAGGATCCAGAAGAGGACCCGGAGGAGGAGGACCCCGATGAGGACCCAGAAGAGGAATATGAGGAGGAGTTCGAAGAAAATTCTGATGAGGAGCAGGGAGAATTCATGGAGGAGGATCCTTTAGGAGTGGTAGAAGATCCTGATGAGGATAACTTAGGGGATGGATATAATGCTGATGAGGAGGGGGAACTAGCTTATAGAGATGGAATGATGAGTGATGATGATAGTGGGCATATTATTTTAGGGGGTTGGCCGGTGAGGCGAGAGGATCTTATGAGCGAGGAAGAGAGTGAAATCATGATGTGGGTGGAGGAACCACCTGAGCCAATAATTGTAGAGCTTTCTGATTCAGTAGCGCGACTTACTATGAGTGATTCCTTATCTGTGGGGACCCTTTCTGATTCCGATAGCGCGTCTAGCGATGACTCTGATGATGCTGATTTTGACCCTGATCAATACATGGAGGATCGGGACCGCATGGATGCGTCACCTTTATGTGCCTGATTGTTTTTACTTTATTTTGATGATGCATGTGCTTGAGTCGTATGTCTAGTCCCTTAGTAGAATAATTGCGAACAATTTTGTTGGTTAAGTGATTTGGTTGTTTATCTCGGACTTTTGTAGTTTTGAACAATGACTATGTAGGAATTTATACCCCAGTATTCTTTCTAGATTGGAAGTATATGGTTTGTTTGTTTTGAATTTGAATTTCGTTTTTAAAAATATAAACAATTAGAAAGTAGAATTGATTCAGCGTTGTATTTATGGAACAAAAAAAAAAAAAAAAAAAAAAAAATATAAATCTGATTATAGACTTATTGTTCAACCTTTTTACCTTTAGGGCTACTACCTTGTTTACTTTAGAGCAATAACAGAATGAGTTTTTTTTCCTTAAACCTCAAACGCTATAGAAATGTATTTACACACCTTGTTTGAACCTGATGCAGTATACCTGCCATCGTGCCACCCTTTTTGAAAAGGTCCGTGCCAAGAGGAAACTCTGATCGCGTGCTTCGAAACCTAGTCAAGGCCCTAGCTGGCGCAAGGAATCCGAGACCGAAATCCTTGGAGGAAAAGGCTTCGTCAATTAGTAAGTGAATAGCCCAGAGTAAACCCTCGACTTATAGTGGAAAAGGTGAACCTTCTATGTTGGAAAACTGGCTGAGAGAATTTGACAAGCTTTTTAGTGTGGTGAGATGTCCTGCTGAGCTCATGGTTGACCAAGCCGCGTTTTTCCTAGTGGAAGACGCTGACTATTGGTGGACACATAGTAAGATGAGGTTGATATCAGAAAACAACGGTGACTTAAGCTGGGAAGGATTTAAGGGGGCGTTAAGGGACCAATTTTATCCGCCTCATGTTAGGAAGGACAAATCAAATGAGTTTGCTAGGTTCGAAATGGGAAACCTAACGGTAGATGAATATTATCAGAAATTTATGGAATACTTGAAGTTTTGCCCTGACGATGTCCCAACTGAGGGAAAGAAAATACAGCGTTTTGAGTTAGGTCTATCGTATGAGATCCAAAAACACATTGAGACTGATAGATATGATACGTTAGACCAGCTATATAAGAGAGCTGCGCAGATTGGGAATGTTATCAGGAAGGAAAAAGAGAAGTTGGGCCATAGCGGAGAAAAGAGAAAAGAACCCGTGTTTCAGAATGATACGAATGCGAGTAATCAAGTCCAAAATCAATTTAAGAAGCACAAACCGTTTGGAGGCTTTCAGGAGAAAGGTTTCCATTCTGGTCAAAACAGCAAGAATGGGGGAAATTCGAGAATAGAGGCTAGAATGCAAAAGCCTTTGTATGATCGTAATGGGAAGGAAAGAATCTTCAACTGTAGGAGATGCCAAAAAGAACCACCCAGGAAGGGACTGCCGGGGTGCGTTAGTGGACTGTTCTTACTGTGGTAAGCCGGGCCATAGATTGTACGAGTGTTATACTCGCATAGGACAACAAGAGTTGCAAGGGGGAAATCATAGAGGTTTCCAACAACAAAGAATCGCTAACGGACGGGGTAGTAATGATGCTGGTAGGGGGAATCACAATGGTGGAAGTTTTGGCCGAAACTTGGGAGGTGCCTCAAACCCAAGGTTTTCGGGGAATAACTCCGGTCTTCAGCAACGACCGGGAAATGCTAGAAACGAGAATTTCTTTTCAAGCCAACGTGGGAATCAAGGAGGTGTTACTACTTCTACCCAGAACGACGGCAGGCTTTCAGCAGTTAACTCGAGGGAGGCAGCGCAGGCGTCGGATGTGGTCATAGGTACGTTCTGTATTAATGAAAAATCCGTTAAAGTACTGTTTGATTCTGGTGCATCATGCTCGTTTGTTTCAAAGTCTAGAGTTAAGGACTTAGAATTGGAAAACCCCGAGGAAACATCTTTTTCAGTCTCTACTCCTTCCGGGGAGATATTTCATTGTAATACGTTGTTCCGTGAAGTGCCGGTTAAGATAGGGAAAGTAAAATTTCCAAGTAATTTATTTTCTCTAGAAATGGATGACTTAAATGTAATACTTGGGATGGATTGGCTAAGTAGATATAAAGCGATAATAGATTGTGAAGAACAGTCAGTGACCTTAAGTGGACCTAGGGGGGAGAAGGTTAAATATAGGAGTCTTCCTAAGGGACCGAGGATAAAAATCGTATCATCATTAAAAGTCAAGAAGTTAATTAAGCAAGGGCAACCGTGGTTTCTGTGTAGTATAAGTAAAGTAGGGGAGCGGGAGTTGCAGCTTGAGAACATTCCAGTGGTCTGTGGTTTTAGAGATGTTTTCCCAGAAGAACTTCCTGGTATGCCGCCAAGAAGGGACGTGGATTTCTCGATTGATTTAATCCCTGGGACAGGACCGATTTCAAAAGCTCCTTACCGAATGGCCCCAAGGGAGATGGAAGAATTGAAAATCCAATTGGAGGAGTTGTTAGAGAAGAGTTATATAAGACCTAGTGTGTCGCCTTGGGGAGCCCCAGTGTTGTTTGTAAGGAAAAAGGACGGAACGATGCGTCTCTGTATTGATTACAGAGAACTTAATAAGGTCACTGTTAAGAATAAGTACCCATTACCACGGATCGATGATCTTTTTGATCAGTTGCAAGGGGCAGGAGTCTTTTCCAAGATTGATCTGCGGTCCGGGTATCATCAGTTACGCATCAAGGAGGAGGATATTAGTAAATCAGCTTTTAGAACCAGATACGGACACTTTGAATTTACAGTGATGCCTTTTGGGTTGACCAATGCACCCGCAGCATTTATGGGGTTGATGAATCGGGTTTTTAACGCGTACCTCGATAAGTGTGTGGTGGTGTTCATTGATGATATTTTGGTATATTCCAAGAGCCAAGAAGAACATCAAGAACATTTAAGGATAGTCTTGCAGATTCTGCGAGAGAATCAGTTGTATGCTAAGTTTTCGAAGTGTGAATTTTGGTTAGAGCAAGTGGCTTTTCTGGGGCACATTGTTTCTAAGGAAGGAATTTCCGTTGATCCAGCAAAAGTAGCAGCTGTTCGGGATTGGTCTACACCTCGGAATGTTACAGATATCCGGAGTTTCTTGGGATTAGCAGGATACTATCGTCGTTTTGTGAAGGACTTTTCTCGCATCGCTCGTCCACTGACAGCCTTGATGAAGAAGGAAAAGAAGTTCGAATGGACTGAGGAGTGCGAGAAGGCATTTCGGTTATTAAAGGAGAAGTTAACTACAGCCCCTGTGTTGACCTTACCTGACCCATCCTTGGAATACTCTGTCTATAGTGACGCTTCCAAACATGGGTTAGGTTGTGTTTTGATGCAAGATAGAAAGGTGGTGGCGTATGCTTCACGTCAACTAAGGACTCATGAGGTGAATTATCCAACACATGACTTGGAGTTAGCTGCTGTGGTTTTCGCATTGAAAATCTGGCGACATTACCTTTATGGTGTCAAATGCAAGGTCTTTACGGATCATAAAAGTTTGCAATTTTTGTTCACTCAATCCGAGTTGAATTTGCGCCAACGACGTTGGTTAGAACTTATCAGTGATTATGATTTAGAGATTTCATATCACGAGGGCCGTGCGAATGTAGTCGCTGATGCTTTGAGTAGGAAATCGAGGCATTCCGTCTCAGCGTTAATAACCTCTGAGGAGTTGTGTAAGGAGTTTGGGAGAATGAACTTGGAGATAATCCAAGAAGGGGAATTGGAAGCCAAGTTGAGTGCCTTGTCTATTCAACCTACCTTTTTCGAAGAGATTATGGCTAAGCAACTGGAAGACCCAAAGTTCATTAAACTTCGGGAGCAGATCAGTGAAGGGAAAGCTGAAGGTTTTACAATTCATGAGGACGGTAGTCTTCGTTTTAAAGGACGGTGGTGTGTGCCGGATGGGTGTAACTCCTTGAAGGAAAAATTATTGAACGAAGCTCATTATTCTAGATACTCGGTTCATCCTGGTGGGGATAAGATGTATCAAGATTTAAAATGCATGTTTTGGTGGTCTGGTATGAAAAAGAATATTGCTGAATTTGTTTCCAAGTGTTTAACGTGTCAAAAGGTTAAGAGTGAACATCGAAGACCAGCTGGGTTACTGCAATCTCTAGAAGTCCCGGTCTGGAAGTGGGATGACATATCTATGGATTTCGTGTTAGGGTTGCCACGAACTAAAGCTGGTAATGATACTCTTTGGGTTATCGTGGATAGCCTTACTAAGTCTGCAAGGTTTATTCCGATGAACTGTAAGTGGGATATGGAACAACTTGCTCGTGCCTATATTCGATACGTTGTTCGATATCACGGAATACCTCGTACTATTGTCTCCGATCGTGATACTCGATACTTGTCGCATTTTTGGAAATCATTACAGCAGGCTTTGGGAACCACTCTTCTTCATAGTACGTCTTTTCACCCTATGACGGATGGTCAGACTGAACGTGTCAATCAGATACTAGAAGACATGTTGAGAGCAATAGCCATGGAATGGCAAGGTTCATGGGATGAACATTTGGATTTAGTGGAATTCTCTTATAATAACAGTTATCAGGCAACAATTCAAATGGCTCCGTTTGAAGCACTTTATGGTCGTAAGTGCCGTAGTCCTGTATGTTGGGATGATTTTACTGAATCTGTCACCTTAGGACCTGATATGCTTGTACAAATGACTGAGAAAGTAAAGTTAACTCGCGAAAAAATGAAGGCAGCCCAGGATAGACAAAAATCGTACGCCGATCTCCGACGACGGCCTGATGAGTACGAAGTGGGCGACAAAGTTCTACTCCGTGTGTCTCCGATGAGAGGTGTGGTTCGTTTTGGTGCTCGTGGGAAGTTAAGCCCGCGTTTCATTGGCCCCTATGATATTGTGGAGCGGATTGGGAAGTTAGCTTACCGGTTAGCGTTACCTAATGCGCTGGGTAAAGTTCATGACGTTTTTCATATTTCCCAGTTAAAACGTTATGTTGCGGCTTCTTCGCATGTCTTAGACCCGGAACCGTTAGAACTTGATGAAAGCCTCACCTATGAAGAGCAACCTGTTCAGATTTTAGATAGAAAGGTTCGCAGTACTCGGCGAAAAGATGTTGCAATGGTTAAGGTTCTATGGTCAAATCATCGGTCACAAGAGGCAACTTGGGAAACAGAAGCTTCAATGCGAGAGAAGTATCCGCATCTTTTTCCTCAGGTTAGTAAGTTACGGGGACGTAACTTTTTAAGGGGGGTAGGAAGCGGTAGAATTTTGCGTTTTACGCGCTTTGAGGTTTATTTTGATCTATTTCTTTTGTTGTGTGCATGTTTTGTCGTTTTTTTTTTTATGTGTGTGATTGTTGTGTGTTTGTGTTTGTACGTTGAGGTTTTGGGGTCAACACCTTTTTAAGGGGGGTAGTCTGTAACACCCCGATATTTTCCCGATATATTAAATGATTTGCTAGTAATATTATTATTTTTATTATTATTATTTTTTTTAGAAAAAAATATATATTTCTTTTTATTATTTATTTTGTTAGTAGATTAAATCATGAGACTTCAACTTTTAAGGCAATTAAAATCATTTTAAGCCCAAATCTTTTTCCTAATCTATCTTTAACTTCAAAAAAAAAAAATATAAAAATAAAAATAAAAACAAAAAAAAAAATAAAAATAAATGGGAAGTGGAATCATTTGGCCGGCCATATGGAGGGTTAAGGGGGGATTAGTAACCTCTTAGGAAGATTGAAGATCAAGGAATTATTGCCTTCTATAATTATTGCCTTAATTTCCTTAATTCCTTTATTTCCTTAATCTCCTAATTACCTTACATCTTTTCATTTTCAAACCATTTGCAAGTAAGAAAACACTCCCAAAACACTACATTTCTCACGCCTAAATCCTCCACCTTGGTTCATCAATTTTGGTGTTTTGTTCTTGAAGCAATTGTGAGTAATCCTTAATCTAGTTTTTATTTTTTTTAAATTTTAATTTAAATTTCTATGATTTTTATGTGTGTTATTTTATAGTTTATGATTTATTCATGATTTAAAATTCATGTGTGGAAGTATGATGTTTTTCCATTTAAATTAATGTATGGTTTTAGGGTTTTAGATATGTTTACATGTGTATGAAGAATTGTTTGAAGAATGATTGAAAAAAAAAATATATATATATATATGTATATACAAAAAAAAAATGGTTGCTCATATAAAAAAAATATATGTGGTGATGGAAATTTATTTTTTATTTTTATTGATAAATAGTGGAGATTTATAATGTTGGTAGAGAAATATACATGTATATGTGTGGTGTGTTTGTGTGTGTAAATTGGTGTAAAAAGATTTATTTTTGAGAAAAATATAAATAAATAATTAAAATTTATTTTTGGATGTGATCATGAAAATTATGTAAATTTTATTGTTTAGATTTAATAGGGAATAAAGCATTGAAATTTATATATTTGTGATAAAAAAATGAGATCCCGTAGGTTTTGAAGATGATGGAAAAATTGTGTTTTTGGAGCATTTTTGGCTTTAAAATTAAGTTAAAAATACTTATACTATGTTATAAATTATGAAAATTGGTACTCGGGGGTTTTGACGCCTTCCAGACGCAACGGTGAAGTCGGATTTTCAGTTTGACAGTTTTAAGATGAGTTTCTGGACAGATTGTATAGGCTGTCCGGTTTTGTGTATATACCATGTCATAGTATGTGATGGATGTTCATGTTGTCTGTAGTATTCTAGGTATGGATGTGATTGTATATGTGTGTTATGGATGATTTGAGGAAAATGTGTATGTGTGCTTATTTCCCGAATACGATTGAACCTTGTAGGAAGTCGATTCGTGACCGGGAATTGATTAAGACGCTTGCGAGTTGGTTATCTTGCTTAAGGTATGTACACGCAGCGTGGTTCGCATTAGTCCGATGTATCATGTATTAATGATACACGAAAGTAAGGCATGGGTATATAGAACGAATAATGTTATCGTTTGAATCAATAATTTTATACATTGTTATGATAAGTAGAGGTAGTATGTCCTCACTAACTTAAAAGTGGACGTAGTATGACGTCAATCTTTATATATTGTTTTGATAAATGGAGGTAGTATGACCTCACTAACTTAAAAAGTGGACGTAGTATGACGTCAATTGGTGGAAAAGAATTACTCGCGGTATATGAGGGCATTATGAGCCACCGCGGGGGTATGCATACTTAACTATAGACACCGAAGTAAGGCGAGTGTCTATGGTAGAGGCTTGCTTAGGGGTTAGCTCCCCCTAATGTATTGTCTCACTTATGGAGTTTGGAGTGTACCGACAGTATGGCTGGATAGTACAGCAGTATGGCTGACAAACTTTTACATGAAAATAAATATTCTTAATAAGCATGATCGAAGCGTACGGTTCTGTGATTTGTTAGCTAATTAATTAAAACTTTCTCTTGTGTTATTATTTATTGGTATGCGACGTTCGCTGACGTGTGCTTTTGGTCTTAACGACCCTGCGATGATGTTGTGTCCTATCTGGGCAATGACTAGCAGTAAGTTAAGTTGCAGGTCTGGGGAGTGAGGATTGTCCCTTGAAGAAATAAATTATTAGGGTAGAAAAGTCTTAATAAGATCTTCAAAATTTAGTTTAAAGAACATTTGGTTTTTATGAGGCGACTTTCGTTCTCAAGTTGTAATAAGTAGATTTAACTTTTCGTTCTTATCCGCTGCTAAGAATTTCTTATTATCTAGTAGATCTTAATAACGCTAATAGAACTCGATCCGCACGTTTTCCTTAACTTCAAAACCGTTTTAAACTGTTTTCTAACATCCCGGTTTGACTTGGATTATAGTTGTCTCGTTTTTAAAAGGTCATTTTCTCTTTTCGTACGACCCGAGTTATTCCGATCTCTTTTCGTACGACCCGAGTTATTCCGAGATGTTACATTGCTTCAACCCATACAATGACCTCTTCAATCTACACACATGATTCTCCTTACCGGCTACCTCAAAACCTTCCGGTTGCTTCATAAAGATTTCTTCTTCAAGCTCACCGTGAAGAAAAGCCGTCTTTACATCCAATTGATGTAACTCCAAATCCTCCATCGCCACCAAAGCAAGCAATGCCCTAATAGAAGAGTGTTTCACGACCGGAGAGAAAACTTCGTGAAAATCAATACCCTCAATTTGAGAGTATCCCTTTGCAACAACCCTTGCTTTGTAGATGGGAGGAATATCACTAGAAGGACCCTCCTTCCTCTTGAATATCCACTTGCACCCCACAATCTTCTTTTTATTTGGTGCAACAACGATATCCCAAGTTCCATTCTTCGCAAGAGATTCCATCTCTTGTTTCATAGCAATCAACCACTTGCTTGAGTCATTTGAGGCCATAGCCTCCTTGTACGTACTTGGTTCATTTAACCCTTCGACTTCGCTAGCAATGTTGAGAGCATAAACAACATAATCACACTCTTCAATGTACCTCCTTGGAGCCACGATCTTCCTTCTTTGCCTAGTTGTGGACAAAGGAGGAGACCTTTGTTGAACATCATCATTTTTCTCATTATCAACATTGGAGGATTCAACCTCCACTTGTGCTTCATTATCATCATTATTAAAAGGTTTTTCAACATTAGATACAAGCATGCTATCTTCATCAAAAACAACATCTCTAGAAACAATAATTTTCTTTGATTCATTACACCATACCCTATACCCCTTTACACCCACTCCATACCCCACAAAGATACCTTTTCTAGCCCTAGGTTCTAACTTACCATCATTTACATGAATATAAGCTGGACAACCAAAGATTCTAAGACTAGAATAGTTTACCGGAGTGTTGTACCATACCTCTTGTGGCGACTTGAACTTCAAGGCGGTATGAGGTGAACGGTTGATCAAATAACATGCCGTAGCCACCGCTTCGGCCCAAAATTGTTTCCCCAAATTTGCTTGATTTAGCATGCATCTTGCCCTTTCCAATAACGTTTTATTCATCCTCTCCGCAACACCATTTTGTTGAGGACGACCTGCACAAGTTCTATGTCTAACAATACCTTCATTAGAACAATAATTGAGAAACTTGCTATCAACAAATTCAAGACCATTGTCGGTTCTCAAGGTCTTGATGCTCCTACCGGCTTTCTTTTCAATCATCTTCTTCCATTCCAAGAAGACATCAAAAACTTCATATTTATGTTTTATAAAGTAACACCAAACTTTTCTAGAGTAATCATCAATAAAGGTCAACATGTAGCTACAACCACTAAGGGAGGGCGTTCGTGAAGGCCCCCACAAGTCGGAATGGACATAATCTAATATCCCCTTAGTGTTGTGGATGGCGGGTTTAAAACTAACTCTCTTGTGTTTCCCATAAACACAATGTTCACAAAAACCAAGGTTCCCAAAATTTTTTCCATCAAATAAACCTTGTTTAGAGAGTTCAAACATACCTCTTTCGCTCATGTGACCAAGCCTCAAGTGCCAAAGTTTGGTGTCACGATCGGACATTGTGCTTGTGGATACATTCGCCGAGCCAAGAATGGTTGAACCTTGAAGAGCATACAAACTCCCATTCAACCTCCCCTTCATCACCACTAGTGAACCCTTGGCTACCTTCATAACTCCACCTTCACAAGTGATTCTACACCCGATCTTATCTAGAGTACCCAAAGATAAAAGATTCTTTTTCAACCCCGGGACATACCTTACATCGGTTAAGGTCCTCACAATCCCATCAAACATTTTTATTCTAATGCTCCCAATCCCAACAACCTTACATGTAGTGTTGTTTCCCATGGTAACATTTCCCCCATCAATACTTTCAAATGTATGGAAGAAAGTTTTGTTGGGAGTCATGTGGAATGTGCACCCCGAATCAAGAATCCACTCATCATTATCTTTGTACCCATGTGTGGCAACTAAAACATCACCATCATCACTATCGTTCACATAACTAGCATTGGCATTGCTAGTTCCTTCCCTTGCCTCTTCTTCTAGCTTTCTCTTAAGCTTCCAACAATCCTTCTTGATGTGGCCCTTAAGCTTGCAATAGTTACAAGTCTTATTTTTGTTTGGCCTTACGGACTTGGACCTTCCTTTACCCTTGTTTCCACTCCCACTAGTGGAACCTTTCTCTTGTGACCTCCCTCTTACAAACAAACCGTCACTAGCATTGCTTGGTGACTTTTGTGACAATTGTGTATCAATGAGATCCCTTTGAGTCAAGGCATTCTTCACATCATCACTACTCAAATTATCTCTACCATAAAGTAGAGTTTCTCTAAAATTTTTATAAGAAGCGGGTAAAGAACATAAAAGATAAATTGCCAAGTCTTCATCATCAAGCTTAACATCAATGTTTTGTAAATCCATAACAATGGAACAAAACTCATCCAAGTGAGGTTTTAAAAGTTTACCTTCCTCCAAGCGTAAGTCGTAGAGTCTACTCTTCAAAAGTAGCCTATTGGTAACACTCTTGGCCATGTAGAGTGATTCCAATTTCTCCCATATACTCTTGGTTGTTGTTTCTTTAACAACCTCTCTTAGAACTTCATTGGATAAGCATAATTGGATTGCCGATAACGCCTTTGTGTCTATCTCTTCCCATCTCGATGCGGACATTCCTTCCGGCATCTCTTCTACACCATCAATCGCCTTGTGCACACCATTTTGAATCAAAATGGCTCTCATTTTGACTTGCCATAAGCCAAAGTTTACATTCCTATCAAACTTCTCAATATCGAGCTTCATTGTAGTCAAGATTTTCAAGTAATAATTTCTTAAAACACCGCAAAATAACCTTGGCTCTGATACCAATTGAAAACGATCGCCAAATACTTACGATGTTAAGAACAAACAACAATGAGCAAAATTAAGTTTGACAAAGTAACAAACAAGGACACAAAGATTTAAGGAGGTTCACCCAATGATGGCTACGTCCTCCGTGGTGTGTAGTTTATGTTTATATTATATCAAATGAATACAAACAACACTTCAATATGAAGAATTACAATTGAGATAGAGATAACAACAATAGGCTATGTGTTTGGCTTAAGGGTTGTGTTTGATGTGTTTTGCATACTTGAAGTGTGGGTATGAGAGCCCTATTTATAGTGCTAGGTACTTGAAGATGAATGGCTCACATAAATACATAGTTAATTTAGGGTAATGAATACTATGAAATAACTCTAAGAACTTGAAAAGGCATTATCTCAAGAGTCACACACATGAGACTCTTCACCTTAATCTTCATTAACACCAATAATTCCCATGAATACTCTTCACCTTATTACACCCTTTTGGATTCCACAACTCAAGAGTCACACTCATGAATTCATCCCATTAAAGTGCACTCAAGTCACACAATAGTATACTCCCATAATCACATTAGTATACTACTATTCATAACACTATCGATGATAAAGCATGGCAATGTTGTGACAATATGGTTATTGGTTGGTTAATTACATCCTTGGATAGATATTTTTCCAAGAGTGTAATCTACTTCAAGACCGCTCGTGACATTTGGCTCAATCTTGAAGTCCGATATGGCAAAATTTCTTCTTCTCAAATCTATTTTTCGAGAAAAACTCCTTAACACCTTCCAAAGACTTGAAATGTCTTTGAAAACTTGATGATTTATCACCTTTAGTCATTTGTAATTGAAGCCCACAAATCAATTTTTTCAAGATTCAGCAAGATCAACTTATCATGCACTTTCTCATGAAATTGGATAAGCAATGTAGTCAAGTTCATACCACTTTACTCACATTACAAGACCAACTTGGTATCCAAGATGTTTAGAGGATGTTGCTCCAAGAAGAGTGCTATAGGGAGCTTAGCACTTACATTACTACCTTTGAACTTATGGCTTTTGGGGTAGAGAAACCAAAAATACACAACCATTGGGTTCTTCATAAATCCCACGATAAAAAAAAATCCAACCCCATTTCTAGGAAACCTGCTTATTTTTGTGACTATTGTAAAGTCAATGGTTACTCCATTAAGAGATGTTTTAAACTTCATGGATACCCCAACAAGTCCAAGCCTTCTTATAATTATTATCAAGCTGCTGCTGTCTCCAATAACTATGCCTCTTTTTCTTTTCAAGATGGTAATTCTTTTAGTCTTTCTCATGAACAATTTGCTAATCTATTGTCCTTTCTAAGCTGCACAAGATCTTCCCCTTGATAGGAAAAATATTGACTGCCTTGATCAAGATTCTTCCGGACAGTTGGGATTGTGGACAGTTGTGCCACCAATCATATGTGTATCAATCTTTCATATATATATATTTTTTCTGAATTGCAAAGATGTTTCCTATTTCCATCCTTATATCACTATTCTTGATGGTAGCAAATTTCTTTTCACTAAAATTGGAGAAATAAAACTAACCACTAGTTAATTTCTTAAAAATGTTTTATATGACCCTTAATTTCATTTTAGTTTAATTTTTGTCCACCAATTGTGCCAGATTGGTATGACTTCTGTTATTTTCTCTAAGACTTCTTGTATGCGGGACTAATTAATAAGAAACTCTTTGCTTCTTGGTGAAATGATCCATGGTCTTTATTACACTTTCCATATATATGTACTAATTTATCTTGTATTTATTCAAATTATTTTTCAATCAATGAAAAAATGTTACGACACATAATCTTAAGATTTTAACTTCTATTTATCAAATAAAACATATACTTACAAGATCTAAGTTAAAATTTTTACAAAATAAAATTTTTATCACATCCAATCACTACAAATAACTATCGAAATAGTGATGGAAAAATAGCGAGTGGGTTGGTTGGTCGCCAGTGACAACGGACAGGCAAGGGCAAGATACGTCGCCAAATGGAAAAGCAAAATAGCGACGGGCATAGTGGTCGCCAATCCGTCGCTAAAAGCTTTTAATTTTTTATTTTTTTTAAAAATATTTAGCGACGAGGCTGCTGGTCGCTAACTGGTCGCCATTTAAGACAGTTTTTTTTTTAATTTTATAATCTGGCGACGGGCTATGTGGTCACCCTATGATCGCCAAATTTTATTTTTTTTAAATAATTCTTTGCGACATTCAAGTTGTGGTCGCGATTTAGTCGCCAAGTAGACCGTAAATTTTTTTTTTTTATAAACATAGGCGACGGTGGCTTGGAAGCCATATGGTCGCCGCCACTTTTTCAATTTGAATTTGAAAACATGGCGATGGGTTTCTGATGGCCGTATTGTCGCCATATTTTCTATAAATAACACGCAGAATTCTTGTGTATCTTATATTTCGGTAACTAAAGAATTAGAAGAGGTTTTTTATTTAATTAGTACATATTTTATTTCGTTTGTTATTTACTTGAGTTTTTTATACTCTTTTATTGTTCTATATTTTATTTTAATTGTCATTAATTTTTCTTAATAATTGTTATTAGAATAATTATATTATTATCATATATTGTTACTTTCATGAATTGTTTTATATATTTTTATTGTCATTAACTTACTAATCAGTTGAATAATTATATTATTATATTATATTTAGGTGTTAAAAATGAATTTTAGTGTGTTTCCAGATGGTGCATGATATGTGTGCTATTGTGAACGAAGTGTTATCAGAAGAGAATACGATGGTAAACAGCTTCTACGAAACGAAAAAACAAATAGCTGCCCTTGGATTACCCGTTGGGAAGATAGATTGTTGTCCTAACGGATGTTTGATATATTGGGGGAATAATGTGAATGCAACTTGCTGTTATATTTGTGAAACTTCTAGATGGAGAAGAAACAGTAAGGGTGATAAGGTTTCGCGGAAATCCAAAGCACAACATTGCCTTATATCTTCAACCACTAATACAAGAGCTGAATATGTTGTGGAAGGAGGGAATTTGTACATTTGATGTGTCAAGAAAGGAGAATTTTCAACTGCGAGCAACTTTAATGTGGACAATCAAAGACTTTCCAGCTTATTCGATGTTGTCCGGGTGGAGTATGGCGGGCCGATATGCTTGCCCTTACTGCATGGATGATTCACAAGCCTTGTACCTTACTCATAACATGAAGATGTGTTGGTTTGACTATCATAGAAGGAATTTAGATAGAAGTCGTCCCTATAGGAGAAATAGAACAAATTTCAGATCAGGGCATATTGAGAAAAGAGATCCACCTATTATTCGGACTGGACATGAATTGCTTGATGAATTAGACCAGTTTGGTTTCTTAAGAGTAATTAAAGAAGATGCATCGGAACATAATAAAGAAGTTAGTAAGTACTCTGCAGGATGGAAGAAGAGGAGCATATTTTGGGATTTGCCATATTGGAAAACAAACATGATTCGACATAATTTGAATGTTATGCACATAGAGAAGAATGTTTTTGATAACATTATCAACACTTTGTTGTGTGTGCCAAGTAAAACAAAGGATCACATCAAGGGTAGACACGAAAAACGAGTAACCTATCAAACGAGTAACGTTGTTCAAATGTCATTAGTATGACCCAACTACTACTGGAAGTAGCCACGGAACAAACATTCATAAACGATATAAATAAGTTGATATACATCAGGGTCGCTCGTATCATTTATATGATCCATTTGTGTTGGCAAGTCAAGCACGTCAATTATATTATCTTCCATATTCGAGTACAAGACAAAATTTAAAAGATGTGGATCTTATACTCTCAGAAAACGAAGAATCCGAAGATGAAGATGTTGAAAACAACGAGTATTTTAGTGATGAAGAGTAGTTTAATTATTTATATGTAATTATTTAATATTTTGTAATATTTAATACAATTTTATTATATCCCTCCGAATTATTAATATTTTGCAGTAATAATAATAATAACAACAACAACAATAATAATAATAACACATAAAAATAAGTAATTATAATAATAATAATAATAATAATAATAATAATAATAATAATAATAATAATAATAATAATGAAAATAACAATAATAATAATAATAATAATAATAATAATAATAATAATAATAATAATAATAATAATAATAATAATAATAACGTTGTAATAATACTAATAATAACAATAATAATAATACTAATAATAATAATACTAATACTAATAATAAA
This sequence comes from Amaranthus tricolor, assembly GCF_026212465.1. Classification (NCBI taxonomy): domain Eukaryota; kingdom Viridiplantae; phylum Streptophyta; class Magnoliopsida; order Caryophyllales; family Amaranthaceae; genus Amaranthus; species Amaranthus tricolor. The sequence continues at coordinate 14,311,348 of NC_080052.1, forward strand.
ATAATAATAGTAATAATAATAATAATAATAATAATAATAATAATAATAATAATAATAATAAAATTTTAAAAACATACTGCAAGCCGATTTTTTCCTTATTGTAGCATGCAAACTTTTTTCATTTCCAAGGCCTAGCGACCAACCAGCCACCAGCGTGCCGGTCGCCATCTTCAGAAAGTCAAACCTCCTGTCATGTCAATGCGTTAGCGACCAACCAGCAACCACACTGGCGGTCGCTAAATCCTGATTATAAAAACCGTGTATTCTGCCCTCATTTCTCATTTCCTACAACTCTATCTTCACTTACCTTATACTTCTTCATTCCTTATACGCGTTATTATCTTTCCAACTCTATTTTTTCTTTTCATCCATTAATCTCAATCTCTATTTATTTTCTTTTCTTTCTTAATCTCATCCTCATCATCTTGGGGTTACAACTTATTTTCAACTCTAAAATTCTCATGTTGTTATTAAAAGGTTAGTATTTATTATATATTTTTTTGTATTTTTTCAATGTTCTTGATGATTATGATAATATTTTGTTTCATGATGCTTTTTTTTTTATCAAATCCGAATTATGGTATAACTTGAGCATGTTTAATGTTAGTTTTTTGCCTAGATTTTGTTTTATGTTATTTTCGACATATTTTTATGTTTTTTTTTTAATATTTTCGAATAATGGCATTTTTGAAACATGTTTAGTGCTAATATTTTCCAGTTTTTTCTTAGATTCTATAACACCCCGATATTTTCCCGATATATTAAATGATTTGCTAGTAATATTATTATTATTTTTTTTTTATTATTATCATTCTTTTTAGAAAAATATATATTTCGTTTTATTATTTATTTTGTTAGTAGATTAAATCATGAGACTTCAACTTTTAAGGCAATTAAAATCATTTTAAGTCCAAATCTTTTCCTAATCTATCTTTAATTTCAAAAAAAAAAAAAAAAAAAAAAATTTAAAAATGGGAATGTGTATGGGTGGCCGGCCATAGGGTGAATATTGGGAAGATTGTAACTTCCATTTTGGCTATTGAATGGTTAAGGAAATTATGATCAATAAAATCTCATAATTCCTTAATCAATTCCTTTCCTTATTCCTTTCCTTACTCCTTTGTCATTTCAAATTCATTTGCAAGTAAAGAAAGCACTCTCAAACTCCCTCATTTCTCACGCCTAAACCCTCCTTGATTCATCAATTTGGTTCATAAAATTTTGGTGTTGTTCTTGAGCAATTGTAAGTAAATCTTAATTTAGTTTTATTTTTAAGTTTTAATTTAAATTTCTATGTTTTTATGTGTGTTATTTTATAGTTTATGATTTTGTTCATGAATTGAAATTTATGTGTGGAAGTATGATGTTTTTCTATCCAAATTAAAGTATGGTTTTAGGGTTTTAGATATGTTTACATGTGTATGAAGAATTGTTTGATGAATGATTGAAAAAAAAAAAAATATATATATATATATATATATATATGTATATACATAAAAAAAAAATGGTTGCTCATATAAAAAAAAAATATATGTGGTGATGGAAATTTATTTTTATTTTTATTGATAAATAGTGGAGATTTATAATGTTGGTAGAGAAATATACAAGTATATGTGTGGTGTGTTTGTGTGTGTAAATTGGTGTAAAAAGATTTATTTCTGAGAAAAATATAAATAAATAATTAAAATTTATTTTTGGATGTGATCATGAAAATTATGTAAATTTTATTGTTTAGATTTAATAGGGAATAAAGCATTGAAATTTATATATTTGTGATAAAAAAATGAGATCCCGTAGGTTTTGAAGATGATGGAAAATTTGTGTTTTTGGAGCATTTTTGGCTTTAAAATTAAGTTAAAAATACTTATACTATCTTATAAATTATGAAAATTGGTACTCGGGGGTTTTGACGCCTTCCGGACGCAACGGTGAAGTCGGATTTTCAGTTTGACAGTTTTAATATGAGTTTCTGGACAGATTATATAGGCTGTCCGGTTTTGTGTATATACCATGTCATAGTATGTGATGGATGTTCATGTTGTGTGTAGTATTCTAGGTATGGATGTGATTGTATATGTGTGTTATGGATGATTTGAGGAAAATGTGTATGTGTGCTTATTTCCCAAATACGATTGAACCTTGTAGGAAGTCGATTCGTGACCGGGAATTGATTAAGACGCTTGCG
>NC_080052.1:14318532-14321032 GCF_026212465.1 Amaranthus tricolor
ATTTCCACCTTACATCATCTAAATTATTCTTCATCACATCATTCCTTATTTCTATTATTTTCTATCATATTTTTATTTCTAATGTGCTCAAAATTATATATTGTTCGTCTTTTGTGGTTTAATGATACATAAAGTAACTTGAAGAGTTGAATATAGTTCGAAAGGGAAGTAAAATAAGAAGTAAGAAGCAAACTGTATAATTATTAATTACTTTGAGAAGGAATAAAGAGAACAACTTCACTAGTTTTTAAATGAACAAGATGAATAAGGAATTAAGGGTGAATAAGAAAGTAATGGGAACAAGATATTATTCCATAAAGTTTTTTATATATGGTGATGTAATACAAAAGTGGTAGAATAAGTTTATCTTCATTTGGATGTAATTATCTTTGTAGGAACAAAAAAAAAATGACAGCCACAAAAAAAATAAATAAATAAATAAAGGGTGATCAAGTTCCTACATAATAATAAATTATTTTGAAGATTATTTATCCATGTAAAGAACCACAAACACTACAACTGGAACTTGCATACACTAATTAATCAGTTAAAGTTCTTATTACATTAGTTCCATAGATATGGTTGTTCATTATAAAGGGAATAATTGTTTACCAATCTTGTGCATAAATTATTTGAAGATTACTTACATATGAAATTAGAAGGTTGGACATTATAAATAGAATATTAGTTTACAAATTTTGTGATGAAGTGTTTAGTTGGAAAATCTGAGGCGGTCAAGTTCTAATGATTGTTAAGAACCTCATAAAAAGGCTAACCTAAGAGCACAAACTAATTCTATGTTCCCTTAACAAAATTTTCTATTAAATTTCATAAATTTCTTTCACACTTTAATCAAAATATGCTTACATAAATTATTCTTTAATTTCATAACTTAATTACTGCTTGACTTTTATTCACTTATTTGTTAAGTTCCTTAAATAGTTTTGAAGTTGGATCTTTAGATTGTGAGTTGGAAATTTGTGTAGTAGCGACATCCTGCTTTAAAAATTGAAATCCTTGAAGATTTAAAGGAACAACAAGTGTATTACTATAATGGAGGTTAGAGTGACATAAAAGTTTATATGTGCATGATTAACATATGTTTCACATACGAGAGAACACCATTTTAGATGATGACAAAAGGGGGAAAAGATTTGATGATTCTTATATTTATATCTAGTCTTGTCTTCATATTTATACATGTATAGGTTTATAATATGTTTCTATCTCTTTATAAAATATTACATGTATAACTTGTTCAAATAGTTCTTTCTTTGCAAATATTTCGATTTATGTTTTATTTTGTGGTAAGCATCATTTATTTATCGTCATTAAAAAGGGGAAATTGTTGAATTATGTTTGGTTTTGATGATAATAAACAAATGATGATTATCAAACTAATATGTTGTTAATATGTGCATGAACAAGTTATAGGTTATGAATATGAAAGTTCCCAAGAGCATTAATAACTTGAAAAGTTGTTTAAAAGATACAACAAAATAAATTAACAGTTTGTTTTTAAGAGATCGTACAAGTAAGGTATCCGGTCCGGAGTAGGATCGTTGATGAGAATACGTAAAGACTTGGTCAAGAAAGTTGTGATAGCCTGTGATATCTAGAAAAGTTGAAATCTGCTGTAAGCTGTTAAAGTTTAGACAGGAGATCTACTGTTCCTAGTTGATAGTTTGTGTCTCGTGTTGATAGGTCAGAGACAATGCAATGTTCTCAAGAATCAAGTATGCAAGTTTAAAATCAAACTAAGAAATTCTGAAGACAGAAGAATATATTGATATACGTGAAGTAACAAGAGTCTATCCAGGAACGAGTCAGTTTAGGAACACCCTAATGAATATATAACTAACGGTTAATGCGTAAAACTAGGGATGGCGGCCGGTCGGATCTGGACCGGGTCCAAGTGGACCCGGATCCAGATCTGTTTTTAAAAGAAAGACCCAGATCCGGATCTGGATCCGCGAGTCTATCCACGGATCGTGCGGATGCAGTATCGAGTTCGGGTCTAAAACGGGTCAAAACATTTTTTGCACATTTGATTGAATTTTGCTTCGTATTATGATAGCGATAGAATTTTAAACTTCAATTAATGATAATAATACATAAATATATTAATTAAATATTTAAAATACATTCAATAATATGATACAAACTAATTCCCACTTCTTTCTCGTTGAATTCTATGTATTGATAATTTTTTTCTTAAAATGTTATGAAAGTTATTAAATGGACTACTGAAATTGAAAGTGTCAAGCAATGAGTAAATTGACTAATACTGAAAGAAGAGAGGTAATGTAAATGCTTAATTATTATATTTTACTAATGTTAGTAAAGGGTCACAGTTCTTCACACAACTTACAAATACACGAAATAAAGCCTAAATCCTACACAGCATATGTGTTGAGTATCATATTATAAGTGCAAAGGGAAATAGATATTCCTGAGGAAAAAATCATGGCAGTGTAGGGAATTTATATGATACAAACTA
>NC_080052.1:14326032-14381032 GCF_026212465.1 Amaranthus tricolor
TGGAAACTTTGGAAATTGTGGTTAACAATTTATTCTTCGTTAACGAAAGTTAGAGTTGAATGAATTGCCTTTTAGATCAAGGACTTGATAATCTTCATGAAAATAGATAGATTTGATTGTTGGATCTTATAGAATACTGTGCTCAATGTCATTATTATACTTGATTCCATGAAAATAGGTTTGATAGTATGGTAGTGAAGCTAATAGTCTTCGAAAGGAGTTATTAGTATTCTTAATGGTGTATTCATCCTATTGAACTCGGTTATGATTGTTGTAAGGGTAGTAGGATCTCATTGTCATCATATCATGCTAGTGGGGAAGTTTATCCCTAGATGTTTTAGTATCATCGATTTATCTTTTTAATTTAATTGTTTGTGCTTTAGTAATTTAGTTAGTTTAGACATATATTCTCCAATTTTGTATGTTACTAAGGATCAATTGGTAGCCGGAAAATAATCATTTACTACGTTGTTCCCTGTGGATTCGACCCTAACTGCCGCTATACTAGTTGCATATTAGGATTTGTTTGATAGTGCATAAACGACCTATCAAAAATATGGAAAATTTCTTCAAGTATTGAGCAAGTTACAGCTCAACATCCCCTTCTTAGAAGCCATTAAGGAAATGTCCTCTTATGCTAAGTTCTTCAAGGACATCATTTCCAACAAACGCAAGCTAGAGGAGAGTGTGGTGGAATCTCTGAATGGGCAATGTAGCGCTATTTTGCAATGCAAGGTTCCTAAGAAACATGCTGATCCTGGTAGTTTTACTATCCCGCTAAAGTTTGGGAAAGATATGTCTGCCATAGCCCTTGCTGATTTAGGGGCTAGTGTGAGTGTGATGCCGTTAACTCTATGCAAAAAGATCAATGGCGAGATGAAAGCTACTCAGATGTCCATACAATTAGCCGATCGATCTGTGAGATACCCAGTTGGCATTCTTGAGGATTTCCCCGTCCAAGTTGGTAATTACTTTGTACCCTGCGATTTCGTCATTATGGATATGGAAGAGGATGCTCGCATTCCGGTGATTTTGGGTCGTGATTTTTCAAAGACTACAACAGCCAATTTTGATGTGAAGAATGGGAAGTTATCACTTGAAATTTTGGGAGAACAACTGCATTTCCATCTCCCCTCATCCATGGCACATTCTGCCATTGGGGAGACTGTTTATCGGGTGGATGCGATAGTTGATGCTACTACAGAGAGGGAGTCCACACCCTCCATTGTTGATCCACTTTATGCAGCTATTGAAGGCAACTACGAGAAGGATAGGGCCAATGTGATTGAGATGGTCCATGTTTTAGATGTTGCACCTACATTTGTTGCTGCAAAAGCTAAGTTTAAGGACACCCCACCTTGGAAGGTGTCCACCATTGAGGAACGAAAGGAGTGTACTACGCCTCCTCAGGTAGAATTAAAACCCCTCCTTCCTTATTTGAAGTATGTCTTTCTAGAGGATAATGACACTTACCCTGTTATTGTCAATGCTGAACTCAACGGCACTCAAATTGAGCGATTACTCACAGTTCTGAAAAAGTATAAGAGTGTTATTGGGTACACTATTGATGACATCAAGGGTATTAATCCCTCATTCTGCACTCATGAGATGTGGTCCCTCTGGTCCTGGAGGTGGCGTTCGGGCCAGTGATCATTTATTTGATCTTTTGCCAAACACTACGAACCGTGCTTGGGCTGGCTTGGGGGGATAATCACTTCCCACTCACGCACTCACTCATGCACCTGCATTCTTTTTTATCATTTTCAGCATATAGAGTTAGGTTTTATTTCTCGCATGCATATAAAAAAAAAAAAAAAAAAAAAAAAAAAAAAAAAAAAAAAAAAACGTGTTAAGGCTTGATGAGAACTGTTGGAATCCCCTGTTTATGAGTAACACTGTCTTTTCCCCTAAAATAAATTTTGCAAATTTTTTTTGACTGGTATTTTGGCATGTGATACTGTTATTTGGATGTCAGAGGCAAACCGTAGACACTCCTAATTTGAGAACCAGTTAAGTGGCATTTAATTGCCTCATGAGCATGAGTAGGTTAGCCGGTGAGTAAGCCTATTCAAATGTGTGTGCATTATCTACTAGGATGCCCATTAGGGGCTAGACTGATCTTGACTTTGCTTTACTCCTCCTAGAATTTGACTAACTGTACCTGGTTGAAAATGATTTTCAGGCTTAGATGTTACTTGAAACCACATGGACTAAAAAGCCACCTTGCACTACTTGACTTTAGGTTTTAGCCCTCTTGAGCTTGAGCCCCTTTTCTTTCAACCCGCATTACTAAAGCTCCACAAACCTAGAATTTCCCCCTTACACCTTAGGGAGTGAATCAATTATTTAAGTTTGATGTTGGTTGTTGGTGTGGTTACTGATCCATAATGGTAAAATCTCGAGCTTCTTTTAAATTCTTCTGTATATAGACACCCCCAAGTATTATTTCTATTTCTTTGAAAAAAAAAAAAAAAAAACTCAACAGAAACAACAAAAGAATGTGATTTTTGTTTGTAGTTATGAATTCAATTAAAAGGGGTTATATCTTATTCTTTCAGAAGCTCAAAATTTCATTGATTTAGTTCGTTTATGATTAGCTGTATGATGTTTATGCTTGAATTGTGTGTAGTGTCGAGAAACGAGATTTCACTCCCTACTGTCCCTACTAGGTCTCATACTTTTAGCACGACCAATAACCTTAGCCAACGTTGCTCCCATTATTAGCCTGAATTAATTCTCTTGGTAGTTGAAGTCTATTTCGAAGGAGAAGGATAGCAAAGTTAAAGTGAAACTCTTTAGAATGTTGTTTGCACTAGAGAGAACTTTTTGTCCTTCAAGACACATGAGAGTGAGAGTTGGGAGGGAAACACTGCTGGGGAATGGAAGTAGTCATTTTCACTACTTCGGTGTGTGTAATGAGTTCTAGACTCATCGACAATGGAGTGGTGAGTTGCCCCGTGAGTACCTCCTCATTTGATTTATGATGTGTTTACAATGGCCTTAACTGGTTACCTTTTGGATGAATCGTGAAAGCCTGATTGCGCTATGATAGTCCGGATTGATGTTGAGTGTGCCTAAATGCCGAGTCGTTTGAAGTGGCTTTTAAATGAATTTCGAAAACCTTTGGGGAAGAACTTTGTTGACCTATATGATCTCCACTTTTCTTTGACGGTCCATTTGCTTGGGGACAAGCAAGGGTTTGGCTTGGGGAGTTTGATCTGTGCACTTTATACTATACTTTTATGCTCCCTTCCCTTGCATTTTTATGGCATTTTGATGTGTGATTTCGCATTTTCCATGTGGTTTTACGCTTGGTTGGAGTTTTGTGTATCTTTGATTATTTCAGGCCATTTTACTCCACTCTTGTATTGGAAGCGAATCACTCCTGAGCATTAGAATGCGTGCTTCGAGATTTGGAAGATTTGGAGACCGCATTGCGACACTTTTGTGAGCTCATGGGTCCATTCGGACATTCTTTGAGTCCCGTTGGGTTTCGTTTGTACTTTTGCCGCGTTCTCATGAAGAAAAGTAAGCACAAGATGATAGGCCTGGGCGGGTATTTTCATACCCGGGTAATTTCAAGCAAGAAGTAAGAACGCAAGCATCCAAGCCCAGGACCCGGTCGGGTCCATCACAAACCCGGCCGGGTTTGTTTAAATTTACTTGCTGCAATGATCAACCCACGGACCCGGTTGGGTCTTGCTCAAACCCGGTCAGGTCCTGCAATTTCTACTCTCTGGAAAACTCTCCACACACGGACCTGGTCGGGTCTTGCTTAAACCCGGTCCGGTCTTCAGAAACCCGGTCCGGTCTTCCAGAAACCAGGTCCGGTCCTGCTTTAATAACCGTTTTTCTGCGCAGTTTTCTTATTTAATCACAAGGGAATGTAATAGAACGGAGGTTAACATTTTCTCTGTTTTCTTTAGAGACTTTTAATTCTTCACTTTGGGGAAGAAACTTTGTAACTTCATTTACTTTCGTTCGTCATTTGGTATTCGATTTCAAGTACTATTTCTTTATCCCTTCCTTGTTATTACTTTTAATCATGTTTTCTTTAATGAATTTTTATTGTGTTGCAATTAATATGTGTGAGTAGTTTCTTAATCTAGGGTTAGATGGAACCCTAGCCATGATTTTGATGATGAATTATTGAGTTCCAATTCCTTTTTGTTATGCATAATCCTTGTTCATGCTTGATCTCTTATGCTAGTTAACTTACGTTTTTCAATGGAAACTTTGGAAATTGTGGTTAACAATTTATTCTTCATTAACGAAAGTTAGAGTTGAATGAATTGCCTTTTAGATCAAGGACTTGATAATCTTCATGAAAATAGATAGATTTGATTGTTGGATCTTATAGAATACTGTGCTCAATGTCATTATTATACTTGATTCCATGAAAATAGGTTTGATAGTATGGTAGTGAAGCTAATAGTCTTCGAAAGGAGTTATTAGTATTCTTAATGGTGTATTCGTCCTATTGAACTCGGTTATGATTGTTGTAAGGGTAGTAGGATCTCATTGTCATCATATCATGCTAGTGGGGAAGTTTATCCCTAGATGTTTTAGTATCATCGATTTATCTTTTTAATTTAATTGTTTGCGCTTTAGTAATTTAGTTAGTTTAGACATATATTCTCCAATTTTATATGTTACTAAGGATCAATTGGTAGCCGGAAAATAATCATTTACTACGTTGTTCCCTGTGGATTCGACCCTAACTGCCGCTATACTAGTTGCATATTAGGATTTGTTTGATAGTACATAAACGACCTATCACAGCACGTAGACCGAAAAAGATATTTAATGTCGTTTTTACCCAACATAATGATTTTTATTTGAAAAAAGGGGCGTCATTAGTATTTCTTATGGGGTACTTCTTTTAAAAATCCGGTTGAAAAAAGAACTTATTTGTTTATTTTCCGGCGTATACACTAAAAAAGATATTTAACATCATTTTTTCCCACCAAAACGATATTTTTTTTAAAAAATGAACGTCGTGATTAACCTTATGGGGTAAATCTTTGGAAGATACGGTTGAAACAAGTACTTGTTCGCTTATTTTCCGGCACATAGACCAAAAAAGACATTGAACATCCGTTTTTTGTAAACATCTCATTGTGATGGGTAAAAACAATATTAAATATCCTTTTTGGTCTACGTGTCTGGAAAAAGGTGTATAAATACTTATTTCAACCGAATTTCCGAAAGAGTTACCCCATAAAGATAAGCGCAACGTCCGTTTTTTGAAAAAATATCGTTATGATGGGTAAAAACGATGTTAAAGTACAAAAACACAAGGATACTATTGGTAACTAGGAAAGTCAAAGGTAATTAAGGATGGTCAACAAAGGTAAGATGATTCGTAATGGTCAGCAGTCATTTAGGCTGGTCAAAGGTCATTTGAGTTGGTCAACGGTCACTTGGCCTAAATGGTGTGGACTTTAATTCTTTGGTGGCAATTATTCGCAAAAAACAAACTTTGAGCCTGTAATTCACAAAAGCCGTAAACTTGAAGGCTGTTATTTGCAAAATTCGCTACTTAAAAATAATTTTTGGATTTTAAGCTTAAGAAAAATAATTATTCACATATTGAATCAAAAATGAGCTATTAAGATATAATTAAATAAATTAAAATTTCATTTTTTGGAAAATTTTGATAAATGGGTCAGGACCTATACTAAACAAAATATTAATTTTAAGATAATTTTCAATATTAATTTTATAGTGGGACTATTTGTTTTATAATTTATGAAAAGGTAGATATTTATGAAATTGATTGGATACTAAAGCTAACTCAGAGTGTAAATTTAGTCTTATAAAACTTTTTAATTATGAATGATTATGTATATATAAATGATTATAATTTTGTTATTATTGTACGCGTTTATTCAAATGTTGCATTTATCTAGAAAATAGTAATATCTAACTAAAAGGCTTAATAATAAGAAAATTCTCAACCATGCTTCCGACATGTACAAAATGTGAGACGTAATTTCGATACGTAAAATACGGCGAACACAATAAGGTTATTTAAACACACTTATGGCTCGAGCAACATTATATTGGAAGATGACGACTCCCAATGAGTTAAGGGTTGTTTGCCTCACCCTAATGGGCCCTTACATATATCAAACAAAGATATGTGTTGCATTCATTTAATAGTATTCAGATTCCATGCCCTAATACTCAAGTTGAAGTGTTTGAAAATTATGTCCCCATACTCAAGGAGAAGGATCTGAAATTTAATATATAAAAAAGTAAATAAAAGAACATTTATAAGTTGACATATTTTGAATAGTATATCATGTATATTAAATTTTATGACGCTCAATAGAAGTGTCACAATGATCTGAAAACTAAAATACATTATCAGTCAATGACTGAAGTTTAATGATGAATTTTAGCATCAAAATGAATCCCTTATGTTACATAAAACACCTTGCATATTATTTATTTTGATGCACTTATTTATGCATATTACTTATTGAAATGCTCACATTTTATACTTGTACAAGAGTTGTCAGGTTTTTATTCTCGATGTAATAGTTGAACCAATTCCCACCGACAGTTCCCCTATATGAGGACAGATGGTGTAGGTGACTTTGTATTAAGTTAAGAGCTAATGTATATGCTATGTGATATTAAGCTATAAGATTTATGTAACTTATATAATAGGTATGTTGCAACTATAGTCATTTATTAAAGCAAGATGTAGAACGTAAAATCGTATTTTAGTGTTTTAAACTTTTATTGAAAATATTGTTATTCCACAATGATAATAGCTCGAAAAATTACCAAACTTCCGCTTCAGCATTATTTAATAGATTCAGGAAAGATGGGTCCGCTACAAATATTATTTCTCAGAGCGAGGTTGTAGATGTGTGCGTTTCCATAGCCTCGTGGAACCTTTATAAATCTATAATAGGTTGTATATTATAACAGCTCGACAAATTACTAAACTTCCGCTTCAGCATTATTATAAACCTGTTTCAACAAATCAATCATTTCATATTCCAAACTTTCAACTCTACATAGCTCAATCGCCAAATCATTTCCTAACTTGTAATTTCAGGCGTGTTATTCCACGATTATTACAAGAATAATCGCTAAGGAAAACTATCTAACTAAAATCTAAATCATAACATAAGTTAAACTATTACGACCTAACCGAAAAGATTTAACGTAGATTAAGATAGTTTTAAAATACTAATTACAAAACTAAGGCGGAAAGATATATTAGAACTATATACACAAAATGAGTGGACGTAGCTCTCTGCCCGTATCCCGACTTTAACCTTTAGGCACCTGCATATAACGACGACATGTAATATCAGCCAAATAGGCTAAGCTAGATTCCATACTGTGGATCCAAACATATATGCAGATAGGATACAGTAAATATATCCTATAAACCATTTACTTTTTCAAACACAATACTATAAAAATAATATATTATAAAAAAAAAAACACTTTTCCTTCATTTTATGTTTTCATAAATTACACACTGTTCATTGTTCTTTACTAAATCATTTTCTTTCAAAATCTTAAAATCACCTTTCAAATCTATGGAATGGAATGAACTTTATTTTCATTGGGCTAGCTATGCCCTCCGGATAACTATTAGACAAAGATTCCTAGTGTGCACACCCCACAAACGGCCAAACCGTAGCAGAAGATCTATGTCCGAGGTACTGATCAACATACCTTTGTACTCTTTTCTTGTAACTATTAAAGATTCGAGTAAGAAATCTAACCTTTTAAGTTACAGCAAACAACCTAGCACAATCAATACGACTCCTAAATGAAATCGGTATCTACAATATAAACATGTATGTGTTTAATAATCGATGGTAGATTTGACTTGACTAGCTAATAAACTTTGTTTACTTTTATTTTATTTTTTTATGAAATATCAACTTTTTATTTGAATTTAATATAATTTATTAGTATAATTAATTTAATTATATCACCAATATCTTTAATAACCAAAGTAATATTCACCATATCAAAATAATCTCTTAGTTTATTAATCAATACTAAAATTCCTAATTTAAATTTGAAATTTCATCAGAAACTTAAAATGGGCATAATTTCTTCCATACATATCATAATCATGCGTTTCTTGAGCCTATCTTGGGTAAAATTCGATATGAACAACTTTTGTGAAATAGCATTTTTGTAAAAACCGCTAAGAAACTGCTTAAATTGGTATTTTTCGAAACTGCCATAAATTCTTATGAATTTCTTCTACATAATACTTCAAGATAAATGGTAGAACATTAATAATCAAGGTTACTAATAAATACATAATTAACTCTTAATTACAACTAATTTTAAAAAAATCCAAATCAATTTCTCTACATAAACCCTATTTTTTAAAACTTAACAAAACCAAAACTAAATGAAAGATTGAACTTACCCACCTCCAAATGAGATTAGAACTCAACAAAGCTTGGAAAATTACCACTTGAATGAGCCCTAAAATCTCAAAATGAACCGAAACCCTAATTTCTTGTCTCTTCCTTAGTTGGTTGAAGAATTTTTCTTAAAAGATGGTGAGGATTAATATTGAAGATACAAATAGTAATGAGAATGAAAGGTAGAGAATGATAGAGTAGACGTTACTGAGATGAGAGACATAAAATGAGAATAAGCATGATAAAGAAATGAAATTATGTCTATCCTTCCACCGTTTCAACTATTTGTTTTATTATTATTATTATTACGGATATTTCATGATATACCACTGAGTTTCTCCGAAATTCACCATTTACCATACAAAATCTTTTAATTCACCATATACCATTGAATTTTCATTCGTTAGCAGATAATACTATTAATGACAACTGCCGTCAGTGTGCCGTTTGTGGTAAATTAATAGTATGCCCTTACGCATTCAAATGGCGCCATTGTTAGGGTTGACATCCCCAAACACAACGTATGTCTTCAAAAAATTGACACCCACCTCAAATTGTATACCATTTAATCCAAAAGAGATGATGGCATATGTTAGTTTGATAGTATGATCCATGTCATCAGAGGTTCAAGAATGATCTCATACCTACATGAGCATCAAAATTCTGCAGCAATAGAACAATTGACCTCGCATCCAATCGTTTCCCACATGTTTTCCCAACAGATACTTTCACATATAGAGAATAACCAAATGGAACAATTCCACCCAAATTTTGGCACTCAAGGAAGTGTATATATTGCAATTAATTAGTGTACAAAATACATATAAACCATATAAAGCATCAAAATCAAACTTTTACAATAAGCAAAAGTTACCCAGATGACAATTCAATCAAACCCACCAAAATTAAACCAATTTGCAACAAAAAAAAAAAATAAAAGTAAAAAAATCAAACCAAAAACACCCAATTGAAAAAAAATTCAATTTATGCTAAAAGTTACTTACTTGAGCAGAAATAATACCATTACAATCAAATTTCAACAGAGATAAAGCACAAGTAACATCTGGGTCAACACCAATAACCCATTCCAACCGACCATTTACTTCAACTCCTTCAATTCTGTTGCTGTTTATTCCATTAATTAAGAGTGAAAATAACCAATTTTTCTTTAAGTATTTGGGAATTAATTTCTAAAATAGTACTAGTTTTAGTACTGGGTTTTCCATTGGGAGCTTGAATTACTTCAATGGTGTTTTCTACATGGTGTGAAGTAGTGCAAAAGAAGCGAAATATAAGAGACTTTGAGAAGAGGGAAGTTGGTTTAAGGTAAAATTTTGAAGAGGAAGAAAGTGGGTTCATGAAATTTGGTGGTAGAATCAGCCGTTGGAAATATTTGTTCTAAAAAAAAGTAATGGTATATATGGTGAATTAATAATTTACCACAAAAGGCACACAGACAGCAATTGTCATTAATGATATTTTGTGCTAACGGATGTAAACTCAATGGTATATGGTGAATTAAAACATTTTGTGTGGTATATGGTGAATTTCAGAGAAACTCAGTGGTATATCATATTATTATTATTATTATTATTATTATTATTATTATTATTATTATTATTATTATTATCATTCTTATTATTACATATGAATTGAGATTTTAAAAAAAGCATTAGTTATATTCTCAATAATTTGGGGTGTTACAATCTACCCCTTAAAATAAGTTTCATCCTCGAAACTAAAACTATCCTTGAACTCACACATAAATTTCTTTTACCTTTCAAAACATAAGTATACAACGATACGTATTTAGCTAACTCTTCTTAATTAAAGGACGAAAGATAAACTTTCATAAAACTATCACACTAGCATACTATCAACATGCCACTAAATCAACTAGAGTCAAACACTTAATACAAGTCAAAACATGTCTTTAGATGATAAAAAAATGAAATCTTAATAATTCTTTCCTCCCTAGCAGATTCGTTACGTCCTCGTAACTCAAAGCGTAACTATTGGAATAAGTTGGATTTTCGGCTCGCATCGCATCTTCAAATTCCCAACTAAGCTCATCATCCTTATGGTTCGAACATAATACTTTCACTAGTTTAACCTCTCCATTTTGAGTTGCTCAAATTTTACTATCAAGAATCTTCACAGGGACCTCCATATATGAGAGGTTATCTTCTAGTGGCAATTCATCAGGTTTTAGTACATGTGAAGGATCACTGATATAGCGACGAAGCTGAGAAATATGAAAAACATTGTGAACTCGAGCTATCAATAGAGGTAATGCCAATCTATAGGCAACTTCACCTATCCTTTCTAGAATCTCCTATGGTTCGATGAACTTAGGGCTTAATTTGCCCTTCATCCCGAACCGCATTACTCCCTTTGTAGGAGACACTTTCAAAAGTACTTTCTCACTAACTTCGAATTCTGTATGTCTTCGGTATTTATCAGCATCACTTTTCTGTCTATCTTGCGCCGCTTTCATTTTCTTTTGTATTAATTTTACTTGTTCCATTGTTTCTTGGATCATTTCAGGACCAAGAATACATGATTCCCCAATATCATCCCAACAAAGAGGACTATGACACTTGCAGCCATACAAGGCTTCACATGGAGCCATACCTATTGAAGAATGATAGCTGTTATTATACGAGAATTCAATCAGACCTAATCTATCTTCCCACGATCCTTGAAATTCTAAGGCACATGCCCTCAACAAGTCTTCAAGTGTTTGGATAGTACGTTCTGTCTGACCATCAGTAGCAGGATGGAAAGTTGTACTCATTTTCAAATGTGTCCGTAAAGCTTCTTGAAGCTTCTGCCAAAAATTAGATAAAAATCTACTATCTCTATCGGAAACGATATCCCTAGGCACACCATGTAACCGCAAAACATTCTTCCGATATACATCTGCTAGCTTTTGATGTTTCCATGTATCCTTCATTGGTATAAAGTGAGCAGATTTAGTGAAACGATCTACAATGACCCAAATCATGTTATTACCATTGGGTGTTCTTGGAAGTCCAGAGATAAAATCTATACAGATTGAATCCCACTTCCAGACTAGAATCTCCAAGGATTGAATCTCGCCTTGAGGTCTTATACGTTCAAACTTAACCTTTTGACAAGTCAAGCACTTAGAAACATACTCGACGACCTATTGTTTCATATGAGGCCACCAAAAAGATATTTTGAGGTCTTTATACAACTTTTCACCTCCCGAATGTACTGAATATGGAGTCAAATGAGCTTCATCTAAGATTCTCTTCTTTGGATCAGAGATATCAGGAACACATCACTTACCCTTATAACGAAGACTCCTATCACCATGAATTTTGAAATAAGCGTCTTCAGTATCTCGTATCTCTCCTATCTTTTTCTTAAAAAATGCATCACTAGCTTGCTTCTCCTTAATCTCAGCATATACTTCTGGTTGCAGAGTAAGAGAATTAAGTTGAGCCCCAACTCGAACAAGTTGGATGTTAAAATTTTGAAATTCATCTATAAGCAATCTCCTTGAAAACATTGTATGCAAAGAATGAGAATATTTTCTGCCAAGCGCATTCGCAACAACATTGGCCTTAACCTTCATGGTATTGAATCTCTATATCATAATCTTTAATCAGTTCTAACCATCTCCTTTGTCGCATATTGAACTCCTTTTGAGTGAAAATGAATTTAAGACTCTTGTGATCAAAGTATATTTTAAATGAAGTGCCAAGCAAATAGTGATGCCAAATCTTAAGAGCAAAAACAATTGCTGCTAATTCGAGATCATGTGTGGGGTAGTTCATCTCATGAACTTTTAACTGTCCAGAAGCATAAGCCACACGTTTCCGCTTCTGCATAAGGACACATCCCAGGCCATTTCTCGAAGCATCCGTATACACCTCATAGTCTTGATCCCCATCAGGTAGTGTTAAGACTGGAGCTGTAGTGAGACGCTCTTTCAAAATCTGAAAAGCTTTTTCATAATCATCATTCCATTTAAACTTCCTAGACTTCTTCATAAAACTAGTTAATGGGCGAGCTATCTTTGAGAAATCTTTCACAAATCTTCTGTAATAACCGACTAGACCGAGGAAACTACAAACTTCAGTTACATTTTTTGGAGCAGACCATTTAGAAACCGCTTGAATTTTTAATGGATCAACTGAAATTCCTTCTTTAGAAATGATATGACCCAAAAATGCCACTTTCTCAAGCCAAAATTCACACTTGGAAAACTTTGCATATATGTAGTTTTCTCTTAGCACTTGCAAAACAACAGGGAGGTGTTCTTGATGTTCACTCGTGTTCTTTGAATAAATTAATATATCATATAGAAACACGACAAAAAATTTATCTAGATAAGCTCTGAATACCCTGTTCATTAAGTCCATGAACACCGCTGGAGCATTAGTCAAGCCAAAGGACATAAATGTAAACTCATAATGTCCATAGCGTGTACGAAAAGCTGTCTTTGGGATATCTTTATCAGAAATTCGTGGTTGATGATAACCGGATCGCAAATCTATCTTAGAAAACACTCCTGCACCGGCTAACTGATCAAATAAATCATCTATCCTTGGCAATGGATACTTTTTTTTCACCATGACATTATTGAGTTCTCGGTAATCAATGCATAATCGTAAAGTTTGTTTCGGACAATCTATTTTAGCTTTACACTTTTCTAGCCAATCCATCCCTAATATAACATCAGAATCTTTCAATGGAAAACTATTAAATGAGCAAATAGGGTTGTGTCACCATAAGCTATAGGGACATCTAAATACATATTATTGCACGTGACACTTAACCTAGAAGGAATGGATATATGAGCCTCACAAGGTGTGACATTTTCTATTTTTAATCTTTTTGCAAATGTTTCAGATATAAATAAATGTGATGCACCTGAATCAAATAGCACATAGGCGGGTGTAGTATTGATAGAGAAAGTACCAGTCACTGCATTTCTCTGATTGTCTGCATTAGCTTGCTTCAGATGATCAAGGTTTCCCGTGTTCTTCTTCTCGGGTCCTCTTTTAGCATGAGCAGTATTAGCCGTTCCTGTGGTACGACTTAGAGTTGTAATAGTAGTTGGTCGATTACTAGCTGTATTAGTGGGTCTTCTCAACACCTCGTAATTATGTCCAACCTTCGCATTAGTGTTAGTGAAACATTCATAAGCTCTATGCCCCTCTTTCTTGGAATAATTACATGTCACTTTATTGCCTTCATAATCCCTCCCTGGATGATTGTTTTCATATCTTTTGCAAAAATAACGATGAACAGGTCCTTAGTTGATCTGGCATTGAGGTTGGCTCTTGGCTTGGCTACGAGGATGAAACGAACTCTGAGGACTCCTAGGGGCTTGTTGACTCTGGCTTCCTCTACTGAAATTATCCCTAGGACCTTGATTATCAAAACTCCTACTCTTGTCTGGCTAAAGGTATTGCCCTTTTCTGACTGTTGGATGTTTTCCTTTGTAGGAGCTTTCCTCTTTTCTACACCTTTCCTTCTCTCTTCGATTCTTTCGGCATTGCCGGCACGAGTAAAAAGCTCATTCAAGGTCACAAAATCAGCTGCTGCCATGCTGCTAAGAAGTTCAATATTAAGCTTTTCCTCGAATCTCAAAGCTCTTTCTTGCTCATTTGGAACTAATTCAGGCACAAAACGACACAACTCAAGGTATTTAGTGTAAAAGTCTTGAACAAACATATCTCCTTGCTCGAATTGTTCAAACTCAGATCTCTTCCTTTTCCTCATTTGAGGTGAAAACCAACGCGTAGCGTCTTCTTGAACTTTTTTAAGCCAAATTCTTTTTTCTCTATCTCCTCAAAACCCTTCTCATCGTACGTAACTTTGGTGGTTAAACTGTCTCTATTGTTGGTGCACGTACCAGATTTCTGCATCTTCAATGAGATGGTAGGCTGCGGAGTCTACTATCATCTCTTCAGGGACTTGAAGAGTGACGAAGATCTTGTCGAATTCTCGAATCCAATTCTCCATCCTAACTAGATCGCCCTTTCCATCATACCTAGGCGGCTTCTTTCCATCACTTGCTTTGTGCACTGAAGCCACATCAGTTATAGGTGCTTTACTAGTGCTAGTAGTGTTGGCCTCTTAAGGTTTTGATGATGACTTTACTTTTAAATAAACAAACATATTTTAGAGATTGTTTTGTAGGTATATATCCGATTTAATGTAAATCGTTGATGAAGCCTATGACTTGATTCGTGAAAGAAGTACATGTCTCAAATATCCAAGAAGTTGGGAAATTGCTCTTGAAGACAGTTTACTGTTCCTAGAGTTGAAGTTCTGACGAATGTTGTAGATGGAGACAGTGTGCTGTTCCTCACGATACAGGTCCGAAGAAGACATTGACTGGAAGTTACGAAAATTATATTTTCTGTTTTTAGTTAATGTAAAAGGTTAAAATTTAATTAGTTGCTTATTTAAATTTATTTATTAATTGGCAAAATGATTTTAATTCGCCTAAAAACATGGAGAAAATCAACTCCTTGTTTATCTCCTATAAACTCAGAATTCAAGAGACTTGTTCTCTTCTTTGAATTGGTCTCCTATAAAATAGGATCTTCCTTAACCCATGATGTTTTAACCGTGCATGTGTACAGCAGTTACATTCCACTCCTACCTTTAACTAACTTTCCATTTTCTTTGGGAGCAAGTAAGTTATGGAGAACGTGGGATATGTGCAACTCGTGGAGAACATGGGCTAAGTGCACTACTTGCTGTTCCCCTTATAAAAGAGGGAAATTACGGTTCAGTATGCATGGATGGATGAATGAATGAATGTTGCATTGAGAGTGTCCATCTAAGGGAGAATTAATTGAGAAAAATATTCTAAGTTTTAAATGCCAATTAATTTATAATATTTTTCTTAAGCAACAATTTCATTTTGATCTTTATGAGAATTGGCCTTGTAAAGGGTATTTGAGTGTTTTGTTGTAATTAGACTTATGGGAAGTCTAAGGGAATAGAGAATAGAATCGAGAAAAGAGAAAGAGAAGGAGAGAAGAGAAGAGAAGAGAAGAGAAGAGAAGTAGGCCTAAGTAGAGAAGCTTTGAGTAAAGCGTTTAGAGAATTGAGAAGCTTCAAGTGAAGCAAAACATTGTTATGTGTAATTGTAATTGATTGCCTTAACATAGTGAGAATTTTGAAATCCCGGGGGGTCGTGGTTTTTCCTTCTTATTAGGCCAAGAAGGTTTCCACGTAAAAATCCTTGTCTCCTTTATTATTTTTCTTTTCGTTTTTAAGTTTAAGTTTTTGTCCTTTACTTAATATAATTCCGCAAAAATTAGAGGCAAAAATCTTAAACCTACTACACAACAATTCACCCCCCCCCCCCCCCCCCCTCTTGTTGCATTCGATCATCCATTAGTATTTCTACAATTGGTATCAGAGACCTGTTCCTCATTTAATCAGGAAACCCTGAGAGCAGTATCCTGTTCCCTGGAAAGATGTTGAAGATGAACGAGCGCATGGAAGAGGGGTACTCCACACAAAGGCCACCCATGTTCGATGGGAAATTCTATACTTACTGGAAAAATAGAATGGAAATCTTCATAAAGGCTGAAAACTATCAAGTTTGGAGAGTCATTGAAATTGGAGACTTTGAGGTGACGACCATCAACTCCAACAATGAAGCTGTTCCAAAGCCAATCACTGAATATGAAAAAGAAGATTTTCAAAAGATGGAGATGAACGCTCTTGCTATCAAGTTACTTCACTGTGGGCTTGGTCCAAATGAGCACAATCGAATTATGGGTTGCAAAACCGCTAAGCAGATTTGGGACCTGCTCGAAGTTACCCATGAAGGTACTAGT
This sequence comes from Amaranthus tricolor, assembly GCF_026212465.1. Classification (NCBI taxonomy): domain Eukaryota; kingdom Viridiplantae; phylum Streptophyta; class Magnoliopsida; order Caryophyllales; family Amaranthaceae; genus Amaranthus; species Amaranthus tricolor. Next base: position 14,342,294 of record NC_080052.1, read on the forward strand.
GAAGTAAAGAGATCCAAGATTGATTTGCTAATGTCCAAAAATGAAAGATTCGTAATGGAACCTAGGGAAAACATTCAAGAAATGTTCACTAGGTTCACAAATATTACGAATGAGTTAGTCTCTCTTGGTAGAATCATTCCCGTCGATGAACAAGTTAGAAAAGTACTTAGGAGTCTTCCTCAAGACGAACGCTGGAGAGCAAAGGTTACAGCCATCCAGGAGTCCAAAGATTTCACCAAGTTCAATTTGGAAGAGCTGGCTGGTTCCCTAATGACCCATGAATTGCATTTGGGAACAGCTGATAGTTCCCGAAACAAAGGACTGGCTCTAGCAGCTGATGATAGCGATGAATCAGAAACTGGTGAAGAGGAAGCAGCACTGTTGGCTCGAAAATTCAAAAAATTCTTCAGAAACAGAAGGTATGGTAATCAAAGGAATAACAAAGAGAAGGGAACACCGAACTTGAAGACAAACTTTGAATGCCATAAGTGTGGGAGCACTGAACACTTCATCAAGGATTGCCCTCAATGGAAAAATGAGAAGGGCAAGGGAAAAGCAAGAGAAGTTGGAAGACAATATAAGAAGGGAAACTTCAAAACAGATTTTAGAAAAGCAATGATAGCAGCTTGGGGAGATACGGAGAGCGAGGCTGAGACAGAAGCTACAATGGAAGAGGAAACAGCAAACCTATGTGTCATGGCATCTCATGAAGAATCCAAAGAAAAAGAGGTAATGTCTTCTGGTCCATCTCCTAAACATCTGTCCAACATAAGTAAGAATAAACTAATCAAATTGCTTTTAGAGACACAAGAAAAGCTAGATGAAAAAACAGCTAAGTGTCTCCAAATTGAGAAAGATCTTAACTTAAGTGAAGATCATATCTCATATCTAAACTCCTTTAGAATCGATGTGCAAAGTAAATTTTTTGATTTGCTAGATAAGAATATCATTTTGAAAGAGCAGTTGGAGAAATTAAAACAGGAATTTATCACTCTTAATATTGAATTGAATCAAAGCAAATTGTTAGGATTAAAATCGGTTGAAAATGATAAAACCACTCACGTGGTTAGCACTGAATTTCAAAAGTTGAAATCAAAATTAGAATCCTACGAAATTGAAAATGAAAATTTGAAAAATAAAATAAACTGAAGAGGAAAAGGGAAAATCAATGAAATTCCCAAATGGATTCTAAATGCTAAAACCAAAAGTAAAGAAGGTCTAGGCTATATAAGGAATGATAAAAAGAAAAAGTTCTATGTAGATTTCCCTAGTAGCAAAATATGTTCCTTCTGTGGTAAAAGTGGACACCTAAAACATCAATGTATAAAGAGGGAACATCATGTCAAAGCAAATAAAAATTATGTCGAACGAATATGGATTAAGAAATGTGATTCAAGTATTGTCGACAAGGAACCCAAGGATGAATGGGTTCCTGCACCTAACCACTAATTTGCTTTGCAGGTTCAAGTGAGGGGGAACAACTCATGGTATCTCGACAGTGGGTGTTCCAAGCATATGACGGGTGATAAATCTAAATTTCTCTCACTTGAAGCCTATGATGGGGGAACAGTAACCTTCGGTGACAACATGAAGGGTGAGATAATCGCCAAAGGAAAGGTTGGAAGGTCTAGTTCCCATGCCATTGATAATGTATTTTTAGTCGAGAATTTAAAACACAATTTGTTAAGTATTTCTCAATTTTGTGACAAAGGTAACTCTGTTAAGTTTACTTCTGAAAAATGCATAATTTCTAGGAACAGTACAGGAGACCCTGTGCTGGAGGGAATCAGAAAAGGGAACACCTATGTGGTGGACCTGGACACTGTTCCCAGAAACAGTCTAACGTGTTTAAGTGTTATTGAAGAAGACCCACTTCTTTGGCACAAGCGTCTAGGTCATGCTAGTTATTCATTGATTAACACTTTAAGATCAAAAGACCTAGTAAGAGGATTACCTGCAATAAAATTTCTTAAAAATGAAGTTTGTGATCCTTGTGCTAAAGGGAAACAAGTGCAGTCATCCTTTAAATCAAAGAACGTTGTGACTACCACTAGACCATTAGAATTAATTCATATGGATTTATGTGGACCAATGAGAACACAAAGCCGTAGTGGCAAAAAGTATGTATTTGTTGTTGTTGATGATTATAGTAGATTCACGTGGACCTTATTTTTGGCAAGCAAAGATGAAGCTTTTGATGAGTTTGTTTCCTTTGCTAATAAAACACAAAAATCTACCAATAATCAAATTGTTCACATTAGGTCTGATCATGGAAAAGAATTTGAAAATTAAAACTTCATGACTTATTGCAATGAACATGGCATAAATCACAATTTTTCCGCACCTAGAACACCACAACAAAATGGTGTGGTAGAAAGGAAAAATAGGACCTTAGAAGAAATGGCTAGGACCATGTTGATTGCTAGTGGTCTACCTAGGAATTTTTGGGCAGAAGCCGTTAATACTGCATGCTATACATTGAATCGTGTACTAATTAGACCAATCACTTCAAAGACACCCTATGAATTGCTCAAAGGTGTTAAACCAAATATTTCCTATTTTCGTATATTTGGATGCAAATGTTTTGTTCATGTGAATGGAAAACGAAACATAGGTAAATTTGATGAAAGAAGTGATGAGGCAGTATTTCTAGGTTATTCATCACAAAGCAAAGCTTACAGAGTTTATAATAAGAGAACAATGTGCGTAGAGGAGTCAGTTCACATAATCTTTGATGAAACTAACTTTTCAACAAGTGAACAGGAAACAAGTAATATTAAAATAGGTCTTGCAAATTTGGAAGATGAAGATGAAGGAATCAAAGTGCAAGATCAAGGAACAGCAAGTGAACAGTCGATACAAGAAGAGGCAGAAGAAACTGATCAATTCCAGGAACTGCCAGTACAACAGGATCAGCAGACTGTTCCCAATCCAGCTGTTCCCACAGATGAGCAAAATGATCCAGTAGCTGAACAGAATGTCAATCAAGTTGCTGAACAAGAACATGCTACTGTTCCTTCAAGAGAATTTGTGCCTAAACCTTGGAAGTATCAAAGATATCATCCTCTTGATTCAATTGTAAGTGATATAAATAAGGGGACACAAACTAGATCTCAATTGAGAAACTTTTGTGCACACTTTGCGTTCCTATCATCACTTGAACCTAAAAATCACGAGGAAGCTTTAAAGGATTCCGATTGGATAGTTGCCATGCAAGATGAATTAAATGAGTTTGAAAGAAATAAAGTGTGGCACTTGGAACCCAAACCGAAAAACAAGAAAGTTATTGGTTTGAAATGGGTATTTCGGAACAAGCTTGATGAGCATGGAATAATTGTTAGAAATAAAGCTAGACTTGTGGTTAAAGGTTACAATCAACAAGAAGGTATTGATTATACCGAGACATTTGCTCCAGTAGCAAGGTTAGAGGCCATTAGAATTTTAATTTCTTTTGCTGCATTTATGAATTTTAAACTATATCAAATGGATGTGAAATGTGCTTTTTTGAATGGTTATCTTGATGAAGATGTTTTTGTGGAACAACCCCCAGGTTTTGAAAATACCTCTTGTCCTAATCATGTCTACAAGCTTGACAAAGCCCTATATGGCTTGAAGCAAGCTCCTAGACAATGGTACGAAAGACTTTCAAAGTTTTTGATTCAAAATAACTTTGTAAGAGGAAAAATCGACAAAACCTTGTTCTTTAAGAATAAAGGTTCTAATATCTTGGTTGTTCAAATTTATGTTGATGATATTATTTTTGGTGCTACTAATGACTTGTTATGTAAAGAATTTGCTAACCTTATGGGTACAGAATTTGAAATGAGCATGATGGGAGAATTAAATTTCTTTCTTGGTTTGCAAATTAAACAAACTGAAAATGGTATTTTTATTCATCAACAAAAATACATCAAAGAACTTCTTAAGAAATATGGACTAAACAATGCTAAAACCAACCATACACCTATGGCTACCAATGTTAGACTAGATGAAGATCTAGATGGGACCAACATAGATCAAACCATGTATAGAGGCATGATAGGTTCTTTATTGTATCTAATTGCAAGTAGACCTGATATTTCTTTTAGTGTTGGTTTATGTGCTAGATTTCAATCAAGTCCTAAAGAATCACATCTCACGGCAGTAAAGAGAATTTTGAGATATTTGAAGGGAACAGACGACTTGTCCCTATTTTATCCTAAAAGTGATGTTTATGATTTAAAAGGTTTTAGTGATGCAGATTATGCAGGTGATCTTGTTAATTGAAAAAGTACATCAGGTATGGTACAATATCTTGGCTCATGTTTAGTTTCATGGAGTTCCAAGAAACAAAACACAGTTGCATTATCCACTGCAGAAGCTGAATACGTAGCAGCAGCAGCCTGCTGTTCCCAAATGCTTTGGATAAAACAGCAACTTAGAGATTTTGGTATTAAAGTTGAATGCATACCTATTTATTGTGATAATACTAGTGCCATATGTATATCTAAAGATCCAGTGCATCATTCACGTGCTAAACATATACACATTAGACATCATTTTCTAAAGGATAACGTAGAACACAAAAATATTGTATTGAAGCATGTTAACACAAATGAACAAGTTGCTGATATTCTGACCAAACCACTTCCTAGGGAACAATATGAAAAGATGAGATTGGAACTTGGTATGATCAAGCTCCACTAAAGTTAGTTGCATATATTTCCCATTGAAGCATCATGAAAATGAAGAGGTCAGGAATCAATCTCAAAATCTTGATTGAAAATCAATTATTGCATGGATCAGGTAAACACATAATAAAGTTTGTACTATGAATGTTCTTACGTTTGCATGTTGTTAATTCGAACAGACCAAAGCAATATGTTCATTATTTTCTCCATAATATTTCATAATATCATAATTCATTTTGTTCTTGAAAAATTATTTTATTTTATTTTGATTTCACATCTTTTTATATTATATCATCACATTGTTTGGAAATTTGTACAGTCAACTTAAAATTAAAAATAATGGGAAATTTTTTTAAAAACACACAATCCTTCCATATCTAATGCATTGATGAAAAGGCTTTGATGAGATGGGACGTTTGGTAACCGTCAACTCTCTTTAAAAAGCCCTTACTACATCACAATCACTCAAACCGTCATCCTTCTCCTTCCTCACAAACAGTCACAAGAAACCGTCCTCCTTCTTCCTCAATCCTTCAAAACGCAAAAATGAAAACTCCAAAATCAAGATCAGGAAAGAAAGCACCCACATCCCACCAAACCATCCAGCCTACACCCTTAAACATTGTTCATCCATCCCCATTGCTAAAAGATGCACCATTACCATCACCACCACAAGAAACCTCTGACAACATTCGACCAAAACGCAAATCATTCACACCAAAAAGTGAATCATCATCCCAAACTGCCAAACGTTTGAAGCAAGTTGACCCTAACTGTGCCGAGGAGGTTGCTAAGGAGATGTCTGTTGGATTTGGGGTCGACAAATTCTGGTATGACTCTACTTACTTTCCACAACTTCATAACATTTTGAAATTTCAAGAATGGGAGGTTTTAATGACTGAATATAGTTGTAATTCCATCTTCCCAAACATCATGAGAGAGTTTATTTCAAACTTTTCAAATGACTGTGGTATGTGTTCCAGTGTGGTTAGGAACATTAAAATAGAGTTTAACAGCGCTTTGTTGGCAGAATGGTTTAAAATTTCGAATGTAGGGTTTGATACATACAGTGTTGGTGCTAAGATAGTTTTCTCTGGGATAAATGAAAAAACAATCTTTAAGTTTTTAGGGGTTGAACAGAAAAGGGGTAAAATCAGTCACAATGTGTTGTCCCCATTGCATAAATTACTTTATAATGTAGCACGAAGATTCATCTTGCCCCGAAACTCCAAGAGGAGTGAGGTGAGTCTGCGTGATGCAACTCTGATTTACTGCATGGACAATCAAATCAAAATCAATTTTCCATCTTTAATGATATCACATTTATCCGACTGTATAGAGAAAAAGAATGTTGTGGGGTATGGGGGGCTGTTAACTTGGATTTTTCGAAAATTTGAGGTTCCATTGGATGGGCTTGAGTTCCCAATGGGACCAAATATGAAGATTGGTGCACGTTGTTTGAAAAATTTGCATTTGAAAGTAACTGATGAGGGGGTATTAATAAACGAATTAGAAGAAGTAGTTTTTGTTGGTTCTGATGATGAGGAAGTAGAAGAAGAAGAAGTGGTAGAAGAAGAGATTGAAAAAGAAGTAAAAATAAAGAAAGAAAAAGGAATTGAAAAAGAGAAAGAAAAAGAAAAGGAAGAAGAAGAAAAAGAAGAAGAAAAACAAGGGCATGTTCCCAATGAAACAGAAAATAAGGGGGAACAGGAAGAGGAGACAAAAATTGAGGGGGAACAAGGAGAAGCTTTAGGAGATTCTAGTGATGAGGAGATCGTAATTGCAAAGCTGAGGAAGGGTAAAGTCACTCAGAGGAAGAGTAGGAGGCTTGCTTCAAAAGGTAAGGCAGTAAAGGTTGATGATGTTACTTCAGAAACCATTCCTGAGCCTACATCATATGAACCTCCCTCTCCCAAGCCAACCACTTCACCACCAACTCAAACCTTATCACCACCTCCATCACCCATTCACTTCACACCACCACCATTTCCATCTTCTCCTGGTGTTGGTTGTGCTGACCCTACTCCTACAGCATCTTCTGACTCCATTCTCTCCAAGCTCCTTGATCTACAGTCTCAATTCATTGCATTTCAGGATGAAACTCGTGTCTCGCTTGCTTCTATTGTGGATCAGCTAAACCAAATGGAACAACGCCTTGGTGCCAAGCTGGACACAGTGGAGGTGCAGACTGAATTCATTGATGAAGAAGAGACTGACCCTTGATCCCTCTGCTCAAAAATTTAATGATTTGTTGGCTGTATTACTTAACAAACAATTTTTCTTTTTGCCTTGTACCATCTGGGGTACATGGTTGTTGTAACTTTGAACAATTGCTACTTTTCTTTGTTTTTTATTTTCATGGTCTGTGACAATTAACTCTATGCAGGTTTAATCATTGTTCATAGCACTTGCTTTTATTAATGTTGTTTGTTGTTTTCATCACTAACAAATCTATATGGTTTGTGCTGAGATTTGATAACTCCCAATTCTTTTTGACTGATGACAAAAGGGGGAAGATTATTGCACAAACTTAACAGGAGCAGTAATTACACAGTTACATATCTTGGTTGATTTATATTGATTTATATTGATTCTTATGGATGATAATGTGTGCTGTGTTTATGATAGTTTAGTGATCATCTGTGTTGCTAAGTTTGTTGAAGTTCTCATGAAGTCCTCATGAATATTTGATTCTGTGAAAATACTTAATAAATTATTATTAGGTTTATTATAGTTTTATTATGTTAGTTTTTATTTATTTTTATTATTATGTTAGTTTTTATTTATTTTTGTTATGTTAGTCTTTATTTTAGTTTAACTTAGTTTATTTCATTTAAGTTTTAAGTTAATTAATTTTGAAAACTTTTGAAAAATATTTGATATTTTAGAGTAAACTGTTTGTTTATGAATGCTTGGTAAATTATATTCTAACAAGTTGATTTGCTAAGTTATTTAGAGTTACTTTAATCTCTAGTATGCTCTATGTATTTTGATTTACTCTATTTTTACTTAAGTTTGTTTATAAAGTTTGCCATCATCAAAAAGGGGGAATTTGTTGGCCTCTTAAGGTTTTGATGATGACTTTACTTTTAAATAAACAAACATATTTTAGAGATTGTTTTGTAGGTATATATCCGATTTAATGTAAATCGTTGATGAAGCCTATGACTTGATTCGTGAAAGAAGTACATGTCTCAAATATCCAAGAAGTTGGGAAATTGCTCTTGAAGACAGTTTACTGTTCCTAGAGTTGAAGTTCTGACGAATGTTGTAGATGGAGACAGTGTGCTGTTCCTCACGATACAGGTCCGAAGAAGACATTGACTGGAAGTTACGAAAATTATATTTTCTGTTTTTAGTTAATGTAAAAGGTTAAAATTTAATTAGTTGCTTATTTAAATTTATTTATTAATTGGCAAAATGATTTTAATTCGCCTAAAAACATGGAGAAAATCAACTCCTTGTTTATCTCCTATAAACTCAGAATTCAAGAGACTTGTTCTCTTCTTTGAATTGGTCTCCTATAAAATAGGATCTTCCTTAACCCATGATGTTTTAACCGTGCATGTGTACAGCAGTTACATTCCACTCCTACCTTTAACTAACTTTCCATTTTCTTTGGGAGCAAGTAAGTTATGGAGAACGTGGGATATGTGCAACTCGTGGAGAACATGGGCTAAGTGCACTACTTGCTGTTCCCCTTATAAAAGAGGGAAATTACGGTTCAGTATGCATGGATGGATGAATGAATGAATGTTGCATTGAGAGTGTCCATCTAAGGGAGAATTAATTGAGAAAAATATTCTAAGTTTTAAATGCCAATTAATTTATAATATTTTTCTTAAGCAACAATTTCATTTTGATCTTTATGAGAATTGGCCTTGTAAAGGGTATTTGAGTGTTTTGTTGTAATTAGACTTATGGGAAGTCTAAGGGAATAGAGAATAGAATCGAGAAAAGAGAAAGAGAAGGAGAGAAGAGAAGAGAAGAGAAGAGAAGAGAAGTAGGCCTAAGTAGAGAAGCTTTGAGTAAAGCGTTTAGAGAATTGAGAAGCTTCAAGTGAAGCAAAACATTGTTATGTGTAATTGTAATTGATTGCCTTAACATAGTGAGAATTTTGAAATCCCGGGGGGTCGTGGTTTTTCCTTCTTATTAGGCCAAGAAGGTTTCCACGTAAAAATCCTTGTCTCCTTTATTATTTTTCTTTTCGTTTTTAAGTTTAAGTTTTTGTCCTTTACTTAATATAATTCCGCAAAAATTAGAGGCAAAAATCTTAAACCTACTACACAACAATTCACCCCCCCCCCTCTTGTTGCATTCGATCATCCATTAGTATTTCTACAAGTAGTAACACCAGCTTGTGCTTCAGCAAACAATTGTACAGCCTCAGTCATGGCTTTATTAGGCATCAAAGTGTACATCTCTGATGATTTACGTCTTTCTCGTTTGTACATCTTGTAAAACTGTAAGAGAATAAAATATCTTGAATCTCGATACCACACAAGTCTAACACAATGATTAACATAAAAAAAATATAACAACCTCAAGGTAAACACAACATATAAACAACACAACTTATATACTTCCCATGTATAACCCATCTCACATTCTCATCGCGACTTATCAAAATTTTAATTTCCTACTATTTTTTTAACCTAATAGGCCATTTATAAACCTAGGCTCTAATACCAATTATAACACCCCTGAATTTCGAGTGACTAAGTATACTATATTATATTGCATAGTAATTCTACCAAAATTTCGGCAGAGTTCCATTTGAAAAATGGATTGCCTAAAACATTAATTTATGACCAACATCCAAAATACAAACCTGTTTCAACAAATCAATCATTCCATATTCCAAACTTTCAATTCCACGATTATTATAAGAATAATCGCTAAGGAAAACTATCTAACTAAAATATAAATTATAACTTAAGTTAAACTATTACAACCTAACCGAAAAGATTTAACGTAGATTAATATTTACACCTTTAAGTTTTAAAATACTAATTACACATAAATCAAAGGTGGAAAGAAATATTATAACTATATACACAAAATGAGTAGACGTAGCTCTGTGCCCGTATCCCGACTCTAACCTTCAGGCACCTTCACATAACAATATGTAATATCAGCCAAATAGGCTGAGCTAGATTCCTTACTGTAGATCCAAACATATATGCAGACGTTGTTCCTTGTATGGAATAGAACGAACTTTTCCTTCATTTTATGTTTTCATAAATTAGACATTGTTCTTTTTTCTTTACTAAATCATTTCCTTTCAAAATCTTAAAATCACCAGTCAAATCTATGAAATGGAACGAACTTTATTTCCATTGGGCTAGCTAGGCCCTCCAGATAACTATTAGACAAAGATCCCTAGTGTGCACATCCCACAAACGGCCAAACCATAGCAGAAGATCTATGTCCGAGGTACTGATCAACGTACCACCCCCCCCCCCCAACTATTATGTAGCGTCAAGATAATCTCTACGAGGTTCCAATTCCTTGAGACTCCACAAAGGTAATCCCAACCATTTTAAGACCTTAAACAATCAATAAATTTTCTGTAATTATTCTATGATTTCAAGGTTTGAAAAACCACCGGTATCTACAATATAAACATGTATGTGTTTAATAATCGATGGTAGATTTGACTTGACTAACTAATAAACTTTGTTTAATTTTATTTTATTTTTTTCTATGAAATATCAACTTTTTATTTGAATTTAATATAAATTATTAGTATAATAAATCTAATTATATTACCAATATCTTTAATAACAAAAGTAATATTCACCATATCAAAATACTCCCTTAGTTTATGAATCAATACTAAAATTCCTAATTTAATTTTGAAATTTCATCAGAAACTTAAAATGGGCATAACTTCTTCCATACATATCTAAATCATGTGTTTCTTGAGCCTATCTTAGGTAAAATGTCGATATTAACAACTTTTGTGAAATATCATTTTTGTAAAACCTGCTAAGAAACTGCTTAAATTGGTATTTTTCAAAACTTCTAGAAATCCTAAGAAATTTATTCTACATAATACTTCAAGATAAATGATAGAAAATTAATAATCTAGGTTACTAATAAACACATAATTAACTCTTTATTACAACTAATTCAAAAAAAAAACCCCAAATCAATTTCTCTATATAAACCCTATTTTGTAAAACTTAACAAAACAAAAATTAATTGAAAGATTAAACTTACTCACCACCAAATGAGATTAGAACTCAACAAAGCTCGGAAAATCACCACTTGAATGAGCCCTAAAAGCTCAAAATGAACCAAAACCCTAATTTCTTATCTCTTCCTTAGTTGGTGGAAGGAGTGTTCTTATAAGATGGTAAGGATTAATGGTGAAGATGCAAATAGTAATGAGAATGAAAGGTAGAGAATGATAGAGTAGAAGATACTTAGATAAGAGACATAAAATGAGAATAAGCGTGATAAAGAAATGAAATTATGTCTATCCTTCCACCGTTTCAACTATTTGTATTATTATTATTATTATTATTATTATTATTATTATTATTATTATTATTATTATTATTATTATTATTACTATTAACTTTTTTATATTCTTTTAAATATTATTATGCAAAACAACTTCAGTTTTTAGTTTTCAAGGTCCTAACTTTCCTTGCCAATGCCCTGACTTATTATCCGCGAAAAGTTGTCATACTCTATTCAACCCCCCTTCTAATGTATTCCATCACCCTTATTATTTCTTATTTGGTATCAGAGTCTAACTTACAAAATCTTGATTTAAAAATTAGTGAGGTATGTCATTATGAATCCACAAGGTGATGGTAGTTTCGTTTAAGGACGTGCTTCTAACTGTCCGCCTCTTTTCTATGGAAATAACTTTGCCCATTGGCATTCTCTTATGCAAATGTTCATTACTAATCAAGATCTTGAAATCTGGGACATTATCAAAAGTGGTCCTCGACAACCCATGATTGAAAGAGATGGAGTTAGGGTCCGATAATGTAAAAATATTTATACTCAATCCGACCTTAAACTCATAGCCATAAACCTTCTATATTGCAGTTTAGATGGAGATGAATTTGAAAGAACTTACAGTTGCAATTCTACTTATGAAATCCGGAATAAACTTATTATTATTTATCAGGGCACTAGTCAAGTTAAGGAAACAAAGATAAGCATCTGTCTTCATAAGTATGAATTTTTTAAGATGGCTCCCAATGAATCCATCAAGGAGTTGTTCACTTGGTTCATACTCATAGTGAGTAATCTTTATTTTTTCAGAAAATCCTTTACAAATAAAGAAAAATTCCAAAACATTCAAAGATGTCTTTCAAAGAGTAAATGGGGACTAAAGGTTACGGCCAAAGAAAAAGCTCATTATTTTAAAAGGTTGACCCTTGATGATCTCCTTGATAAACTTCTCATTCATGAACTAACCATGCAAGAAGATGATTGAGAGCTACCTTCAATAGGCACGAATACTTCTCTAAAGGCTAAGAAGGGGGAAGAACCCCTCCTCATCAGATTAAGAGAGTGAAGATCATGATGATCCATTTTCCCTAGTTGCTCATGGTCTTTCTCAAAGATAGAAAATGAGAATGAACTTCAAGAAAGAAAAATATCCACAATCTTCCGGAGTTTTTCAAGGTATGCAATCTAACCCTTCTAAATCTAATGTATGAAATTTCTTTGAATGTGGTGCAACATATCACTTCATTAGAGGTTACGCCAAGAAGAAAAAGGAAAATAAAAAAGAAGATAAAAGGAAAGACTTTAAAAGAAAGGATGCCAAAAGAATGACAACAAGAAAGCTATGCTTTCCCTTTGAGTGATTTGGATTTCTCAAGTGAGTCGGAGAATGATAGTGATGATTTTTGTCTCATGGCACGTGAAGATCTACCAAGGATTCAAAATTTCCTATTGAGGTAACCATAGATAATCTTATATATGGACCTAAGGAAGTTTTTAGAGATATATTGCTAAACCTTCTCAAAAATGAGGAGAATTCAACTCTTCAAATAAACTCTTTTTAAAAACAAAGTTTTTGAATGTCAAACTAGGGAAGAAAGTTTATTGAAAGAATTGGATGATGTTTATTCTTCTAAGTCAGATCTGGAATCTCAATTTGAACTAAAATATGTTTTTGATTTTTTTTGAGTCAAGCCCATGAAACCTTTTCATGATAACATGGTCAAGGCCTTGATAGATGATAAGGTTTCTTTTAAAACAAAACTCGCTTCTTTAAACAATTCTAAAGAAAGATTAGAAAATGAGAGGAAAAATATGATTGGGAAATGTAAATCTCTAAGTGATACTCTTACCAAATTTGTCAAGTTGGAACAATAGCTTAATAGGCTATTAAGTTCAAGTCAAAATCCTAGCAAAAAATGTGGTATTGGTCATAAACAAAAAAACCTTTGTCAAAAAGACTCTAACATCCTTATTAGACTGAAAGGTAATTGGCAAGGTCCTATTTGTAAATATTGCGGTAAAAAATGTCACATAAAGTTTGCATGCCCCCATAGAAGAACCAACCCTCATGTTATTGAAAACATATATTCTATTCATTACATAGCAAATGTCAGACATATTTGGGTTGTCAATGGAACCAAGCCACCTAACTTGGTTGGTTTCGAATATGACAACAAATTTAACAAGTGGTTAAGCCAAAATTTTTGATATGTTGTTTTGTAAATACCTAGTAAATGGATTCCCGATAGTGAATGTTCAAAGCATATGAGTGGAAAACTATATATCTTTATTCACCAAACTTATAGAACAAACGGATGGAACCATTACTCTTGGAAATAAAGCAAAATGCAATATACTTGGTATCGGAAAAGTTGGTTGTGACTCATCTAATTCCATAGATGATGTGTTTCTAGTTTATGGTCTCATGTATATATTCTCTTAAGGATATCTCAACTATGTAACAAAGGAAATCAAGTTGTCTTTGACAAAGACAAGTGTGAGGTAAAATGTATCAAATTTGCTAAGGTTATTGTTGTAATAGGCTCAAATTTCTTAATCTTAATCTTCCGATTAGTTTTTTTCGAATTCCTAATCCTTTGGTTATCTAATTCAAATCACCTTTAATTCCTAAACCTTATTTCGATTTTTGTAATTTCTTCCAAATATTAAACTTAAAAATATATATAAATATATATGTATATATATATTCTTAAATTTCTTTATAAGCACTAAAATATCATTTTATTATTTTATACTACGAAAAGTAAAATTTTAATATTAAATATACGGTTTTATTAAAACGTTACGTTTCAATTTCGTTTCCTTAAACTAACTTTACTATTTATCATTTTAACCTTACAACTTTGATTTAATTATTTTATAGCTAAAAATTAACTGTATTTTTTCTTATTAACTTTAAGTATAGTTTTAACCAAAATTTTCTAAGTAAACTATCATATTTTCATAATCAAACCTTAATCATACTTTCCCATTAATCTAAAACATTTCGCTAGTATAAATTAGAACAAAAATTTGATGAACCAAAATCCTTTCTACATCAATCCATAATGTTCATCACTTACATAAGCTATCACCATTTCCTTACACAAGTTAACCTTCTTCTACACTCCAAACTCTTACACATCCACTTACACACTCCAACTCTTACACATTCACTTACACACTCTAAATCACTTACACAAGTTAACCTTCTTTTTCATACAATCTTATGAACTAAAAAGTTGCCCAAAACCCATTATAAATACCCCTCCTTAGCCATGAGATCACTTGCACCCCCATCATCAAATCTTTCTACCATTCTTTCTTATATCTTCACTTCATTAACATCTTACTAACTTTATACCCTTTTTATTTGTTGAAGAATCAAATGAAGATGGAGCTTGATCTTATCACTTCTTAAGCCAATAATCATCAACTTTTAAAAAGTCAAGTATTATCTTTTGGAACTTGGATATCATTTTGTTTTGGGTAATTGAAGATCTACTTCTTTGAAGCTTGGAACGTTGAAGACTTTCTCTTTTGGAGCTTATTTCTTTAAGTTCTTATTTTCTTATTATTATTCTCTTACTTGGTTTAGCACCACCTTTGGAGGAAAATAGTACACATTTTCTTAACTCTCTTGTTATGTTATATTTATTTATGGTTACTCGATAATATAAAAGCATGATCAATATTAATTTATTTTAGTCATTTAAACTTTACATGGTAATCTTAAAGTCATATCCAGTTTATTGATATTTTCGTCAAAATAATAATCCTTTTGGGACAATATAAAAAAAAGTCATATATATGGAATTTTTTGATTAATATGATAATATAAATATATATGAATTTTACTAGTTAAATAAACTTATGTGTTTAAAATGATTCCATATCATCTTGGTGTTTTGATAAATTTTTAATCGGTTTATTGGTAAAACAGTCAAAAAAATTTGTTAAAATACTTAGCGTTGTTTTTCTCGAAAACTCATTTCATTTAGATTTTGGACCTTTAATAACTTGTCGGATTATGTTTTTTTATAGTTATGATAGATCCGTTTTACTATTTTACTGATTATTTGATAAAATACGTTATTAATATTACTATTGACTTTTATGATTATTTATGACATAATAATGACTTTGTTTAGCCTCAGGAATCTTAGTATAGCTACGAAAATTTGTTATTTAATTAATATTAATTTATTAGATACTTGTAATTTGTTTTTATTAAAAGGGTAGAATTGTCAAAATTTTGACTAGTGCCAGTTTGACTTATAAGAATGTAAACTATTTCGGTTTAGAGTCTTGTTTGATATTGCATGATATTGATTGTATGACTCTGATAGTAAGGTAACGTCGAAACATGGACCGGCATGTAAAATCCCGGTGTCCGTGTTAGCCGGCACGTAAAATGCGGTGTCAGACAGGGGGTCCGAGAAAAACCCATCCTGTGAAGTCTCGAGCATAACAGTATTGAGAGGAGTGACGACTCCCACCACAGTTAGGGTTTAGGACTACGGTCCTCATCTAACCAGACCCTTACATATATCAGTTGTCATTATTGTTGTGATCTTGTGATGTGCTATGATGGTAAAGTTATGAGGCTTAAATGAATTTGATTAAATAAGCATTAAGGTTACCAAGTATTTAGTAGTAGTAATGAACTTCTGCAAGTATTGAGAATGTAACTTAATGGCTTAGTTTAGGTCAAAATGAGTAATAACCTTTTATATTGTGCTTGATGATTATTTTGTAAGCATGATTTAACTATCGCATCATAAGCTTGTTGAGAAAATTGTAATCGGCTTTATTGCTGACCGATTTAATCGGCTGTCATCCGTATTATGGATGACAGTATTTTACAGGAAAATTTAGCTCACGTTTCGATCCAGGCCGCAACTTTAATTATTCTATCGAGGACTTTGCTTCAATGATTTTACTTAATGACTATAGTGTACTTATGTTTTTTTTATCGTATTCAAGTAAACCTTATTTTATATTTTCTTAGTTGAAAGATATTTTTTTTTTACTTATGTTTTGAACAATTTTATTTTAAATGGTTTTTAGCAGTTCAGCGTTTTACACTTCCGCATTATTTATCTTAAGTATAATTATTAATGTTAATTATGTATCGAGAGTGCCGCTCCTGCTACACGTGGTATCAGAGCTAAAGTTACTCGAATCTTAGAATTTTAGTTTCATGTGAAAGGCTCGATAGCCGACTAAAAAAAATTTCAAATGATTTTCAAAACAAGTCTTCCTAAAAATTCTATTTGTTTGCTATGTGCTTATGTGACTATGTGTAAAATTACGTGCCAGATTAATTAAGTTAATGTGAAAGTCAGTCACATGTTTAAAAAATTTTTTTTAGGTAAGAAATGGCGTAACTTCATCTGATCACGAAGCTAGAGTTCGAGAGCTAGAAGCACAACTAGCTCGGATGGAAAGAACAAATGTGCGACTGATCACCCTCATGGAGAATCAGGCTCAAGAGCCCAATTACGACGGGAAATACTTTAACAATATGGCATATCATCGTCCGCCGCAATACGATGGAGAAGCTTATCCGGTTCGCTTCAAGAATTGGCTCGCAGAGATGGAGAAACTTTTAGAGGTCATTAACCGTCCAGCGCACCTAAAAGTAAAGCTGGTTTCCTTCTACCTATCTGGTCCAGCAGAGTTATGGTGGCGTTCTGTCAAGGCCACTATGATTGATACCTTTTGGGATGATTTCCTTATAACTCTTCGTCAACAATTCTATCTGCCATCACTCCAACGGAAAAAGGAGAATGAGTTCTTACATCTTCGTCAGGGTCTTATGACCGTGATTGAGTATAGTTGTAAGTTCAATGAGCTATCTCGATTTGCTTCTGACATCATAAGCAAAGAAAGTGTTCGTGCATCCCGCTTTTTCGAGGGTCTTAATCTTAAGATCCAAAAGGCGATCAGGAAGTATTCTGACTTCCGAGATCTCTACGACCGAGCGCTTGAGTATGAGAGGATCCTTGACAAGGAGGACAACACTAACAAAAGAAAATTTGGTGGAGGCAACAACAACAGGAACAAGAGGCCGACCAATTGGGATCGCAAGTCGTTCAAACCAACAACTTCAACAAGAATCACAGTTTGGAAGTGTCGCTTATGTGGTAAGGATCACCGAGGTCGTTCATGCACTGGGAAGATCATCTGCTTCAAATGCAAAAAGGAGGGTCATGTTTCCACTAACTGCCGAGAAGGGATCCAGTTAGGAGCTAGTAGTACTGGTAATTATGGAGCTCCTAGTTCTTTGAGAAATGTTCTGAGTATTGCAACTAGGAGGACTGCGGGTTTGCACGCTATTAGCAACCATGTAAACAATCTTCATCAGGCGTTTGAGGGTAAGGTCATTTCTGGTCACTTTGTCGTAGGAGACTCTTTTGCTCATATTCTTTTTGATTCAGGAGCTGACCGATCTTTTATCTCTACTTCTTTCCTTCATAAATCCTCTATCTCTCTTGAACCTCAAAAATTTAATCTCCAAATTCTATTACCTGGCGGTTCACCATTCCTATGTGACCGTATCTTTCCTAGTTTCCCTCTTGAGATTTCGGACAACCATCTACCTGCCGATTTAATAGTGTTTGAGTTGGGTACATATGATATTATTTTGGGGATAGACTGGTTGGGACGTCATCATGCGGAGATTTTGTGTAAAGAGAAGATCGATCGGGTTAAGGCTCCAGGTGGAGAATGTTTGATTAAGAAGAATTCTGTGTTTCCCATTCAGACTATTTCTGCATTTCAAGACATTGAGATGATTAAACATGGAGATAAGGGATGTTTGTGTTTTATTGCTAGTAGTGAGGAGAAAATCAAGTTAAGTCTTGAGGAAACCCCAATTGTTTGTGATTACCCTGATGTTTTCCCTGAGGATCTACCTGGTTTACCTCCAAGGAGAGAGGTTGACTTTCATATAGATCAAATTCCTGATGCTACCCCTATCTCTAAGACTCCATGCCGTTTTGCTCCAGCTGAGTTAGCCGAATTGAAAAAGCAATTGGATGAGTTATTGGAGAAAGGTTTTATCCGACCTAGTGTGTCACCCTAGGGAGCCCCTGTTCTGTTTGTGAAGAAGAAGGATAGAACGATGAGATTGTGTATTGATTATAGGGAGATTAATAAGATCACCATTAAGAACCGTTACCCTTTGCCCAAGATAGATGATTTGTTTGATCAGCTAAGAGGCGCTCAGGTATTCTCGAAGATTGATTTAAGGTCTGGATATCATCAATTGAGGATAGCCAAGGAGGATGTTTCTAAAGCAGCATTTCGGACCCGATATGGACATTATGAGTTTTTGGTGATGCCATTTGGGTTAACAAATGCACCTGCAGCATTTATGGATTTGATGCAGAGGTATCTTCGTCCTTATTTGGATAAATTCATAGTTGTTTTTATCGATGATATTTTGGTATATTCAAGGAGTAGGGAAGAACATGAAGAACACTTGAGAATGATTCTAGAGCTTTTGAGAAAAGAGAAACTATATGGGAAGTTTAGTAAGTGTGAGTTTTGGCTTGAGGAAATTTCTTTTCTAGGTCATATGGTGTCTAAGGGTGGAATTTCTGTAGATCCTGAGAAGATTAAAGCAATAACGGACTGGCCGATTCCTATAAATGTGACTGAAGTTCGGAGCTTTTTGGGATTAGCTGGGAGCTATAGAAAATATGTTGAAATCTTTTCTAAGGTTGCTCGTCCTATGTTTAAGCTGTTGAAGAAAGGGATATGATTTCAGTGGAATGAGAGGCACACAATTGCTTTCGAGGAATTAAAGAAAAGACTTACTACCGCCCCTATTTTAGCAATGCCTGATTGTAGCAAGCCATTCGAGGTCTATTGTGATGCTTCATTCGAAGGTTTGGGTTGTGTACTTATGCAAGAAGGAAAGGTCATAACTTATGCATCGAGGCAGTTAAGGCCACATGAGGTGAATTACCCCGTGCATGACATTGAACTTGCTGCAGTGATCTTTGCTTTGAAGTTGTGGAGACATTATTTGTATGGGTTACCGTGTAAGATCTACACTGAGCATCAAAAATTGAGGTATGTCTTCAACCAAAAGGAATTGAACATGCGCAAAAGGCGGTGGCTTGAGGTTATTAAGGATTATGATCTTGAAATTGTGTACCATCCTGGAAAAGCGAATAAGGTAGCTGATGCCTTAAGTAGGAGACCGAGAGTGTCTGTGAATGCCATTATGTATGTACCATGGGAGTTGTATCGTGAGATGTAGAGTTTGGGATTAGAGATTTGTAGTCGACACGAGGTTGGTCAATATGTGGGAGCAATGACTATACAACCCACTTTGTTTGATCGTATACTTAAGGCACAACTTGAGGATCCAGAGATTGTTGAGTTGATCCATAGAGTTCAAGAAAATGAGACTGATGCTTTTGAGTTAGGAGAAAGAGGAGAGTTGAGGATCAACGGTAGATTGTGTGTTCCAAATCAATTTGAATTGAAGAATGAGATTCTAAAGGAAGGTCATCAAAGTTTATTTCATTTGCATCCAGGTCGAGATAAGATGATTGAAGAGATAAGAGAGAGATTTTGGTGGGAAGGTCTAAGAAAAGACGTCTCTGATTTTCTGTCTAAGTGGATAGTCTGCCAGAGGGTAAAGTTCGAGAGACAAAAGAGTTCAGGGTTGCTTCAACCGTTGCCTGTACCAAATTGGAAGTGGGACTCGATTTCTATGGACTTTGTGGTAGGGCTACCAAGGACCCAGCGTGGGAATGATGTTATTTGGGTCATTGTTGACAGATTGACTAAGGTTGCTAGATTTGTGCCGATGAAGAATACTTGGGGGGCCAAGCAATTAGCAAATGCCTATATCCGAGAGATTGTTAGACTTCATGGTGTTCCGAGGACTATTGTTTCGGATAGGGATCCGAAGTTTTTATCGAGGTTTTGGGAAAAGTTGCAGGAAGCTTTTGGGAGTAAGTTGTGATTGAGTACTGCTTTTCATCCTGCGACTGATGGTCAGACTGAGAGAACTATTCAGATTTTAGAGGATCCTTTGAGATGTTGTGTGTTGGACTTTAAAGATTCTTGGGAAGATAAATTACCGATGGTGGAGTTCGCCTACAACAACAGTTTACAATCTAGTATTAGGATGGCACCGTATGAAGCTCTTTATGGAAGGAAGTGCCGAGTACCTTTGTGTTGGGATTTGATGAATAGGACCATTCTCGAAGGTCCAGATGTGATTCAGGAATCCATTGATGCTCTGACGATTGTTCAACAGAACATGAGAGCAGCACAGAGTCGACAAAAGAGTTATGCTGATAATCGTCGAAAGATGTTGCAATTTGAGGTTGGTGACAAGGTTTTCCTAAAGGTTTCACTTACGAGGGGTCTCCAGCGTTTTGGAGTTCGAGGAAAGTTGAGTCCAAAATTAATTGGACCTTTTGAGATCTTAAGGAGAGTCGGGGAAGTTTCTTATGAGTTAGCTTTACCTCCAAGTTTAGCAAAAGTTCATAATGTGTTCCATGTTTCACAGTTGAGAAAGTATGTTCATGATCCGTCTCATGTTCTAGCTCACGAGCCACTTTTGATTGAGGAGTCTTTGGTGTATGAGGAACGACCAATCAGGATATTAGATACCCGAGTAAAAGAGTTGAGAAATTCGAGGATTCCATTGCTCAAGGTTTTGTGGTCAAACCACGGGGTTGAAGAGGTGACTTGGGAAAAAGAGGTCGACATGAGAGAACGTTATCCTAACCTTTTTGGTAAGTCCTAGTTTCGAGACGAAACTATCTAAAGGGGGAAAGAGTTGTAACAGGCTCAAATTTCTTAATCTTAATCTTCTGATTATTTTTTTTCGAATTCCTAATCCTTTGGTTATCTAATTCAAATCACCTTTAATTCCTAAACCTTATTCCGCTTTTTATAATTTCTTCCAAATATTAAACTTAAAAATATATATAAATATATATGTATATATATATTCTTAAATTTATTTATAAGCGCTAAAATATCATTTTATTATTTTATACAGTAAAATTTTAATATTAAATATACGGTTTTATTAAAACGTTACGTTTCAATTTCGTTTCCTTAAACTAACTTTACTACTTATCATTTTAACCTTACAACTTTGATTTAATTATTTTATACCTAAAAATTAACTATATTTTTTCTTATTAACTTTAAGTATAGTTTTAACCAAAATTTTCTAAGTAAACTATCATATTTTCATAATCAAACCTTAATCATACTTTCCCATTAATCTAAAACATTTCACTAGTATAAACTAGAACAAAAATTTGATGAACCAAAATCCTTTCTACGTCAATCCATAATGTTCATCGCTTACACAAGCTATCACCATTTCCTTACACAAGTTAACCATCTTCTACACTCCAAACTCTTACACATCCACTTACACACTCCAACTCTTACACATTCACTTACACACTCTAAATCACTTACACAAGTTAACCTTCTTTTTCATACAATCTTATGAACTAAAATGTTGCCCAAAAGCCATTATAAATACCTCTCCTTAGCCATGAGATCACTTGCACCCCCATCATCAAATCTTTCTACCATTCTTTCTTATATCTTCACTTCATTAACATCTTACTAACTTTATATCCTTTTTATTTGTTGAAGAATCAAATGAAGATGGAGCTTGATCTTATCACTTTTTAAACCAATAATCATCAACTTTTAAAAAGTCAAGTATTATCTTTTGGAACTTGGATATCATTTTGTTTTGGGTAATTGAAGATCTACTTCTTTAAAGCTTGGAACGTTCAAGACTTTCTCTTTTGGAGCTTATTTCTTTAAGTTCTTATTTTCTTATTATTATTCTCTTACTTGGTTTAGCACCACCTTTGGAGGAAAATGGTACACATTTTCTTAACTCTCTCGTTATGTGATATTTATTTATGGTTACTCGATAATTTAAAAACATGATCAAAATTAATTTATTTTAGTCATTTAAACTTTACATGGTAATATTAAAGTCATATCCAGTTTAGTGATATTTTCGTCAAAATAATAATACTTTTGGGACACTCGAAAAAAAAGTCATATATATGGAAATTTTTTATTAATATGATAATATAAATATATGAATTTTACTAGTTAAATAAACTTATGTGTTTAAAATGATTTCATATCATCTTGGTGTTTTGATAAATTTTTAATCGGTTTATAGGTAAAATAGTCAAAAAAATTTGTTAAAATGCTTAGCGTTGTTTTTCTCGAAAACTCATTTCATTTAGATTTTGGACCTTTAATAACTTGTTGGATTATGTTTTTTTATAGTTATGGTAGATCTGCTTTACTATTTTACTGATTATTTGATAAAATACGTTATTAATAGTACTCTTTATTTTTATGATTATTTACGACATAATAATGACTTAGTTTAGCCTCAGGAATCTTAGTATAGCTACGAAAATTTGTTATTTAATTAATATTAATTTATTAGATACTAGTAATTTGTTTCTATTAAAAGGGTAGAATTGTCAAAATTTTGACTAGTGCCAGTTTGACTTATAAGAATGTAAACTATTTCGGTTTAGAGTCTTGTTTGATATTGCATGATATTGATTGTATGACTCTGATAGTAAGGTAACGTCGAACCATGGACCGGCATGTAAAATCCCGGCGTCCGTGTTAGCCGGCACGTAAAATGCGGTGTCAGATAGGGGGTCCGAGAAAAACCCATCCTGTGAAGTCTCGAGCATAACAGTATTGAGAGGAGTGACGACTCCCACCACAGTTAGGGTTTAGGACTACGGTCCTCATCTAACCAGACCCTTATATATATCAGTTGCCATTATTGTTGTGATCTTGTGATGTGCTATGATGGTAAAGTTATGAGGCTTAATTGAATTTGATTAAATAAGCATTAAGGTTACCAAGTATTTAGTAGTAGTAATGAACTTCTGCAAGTATTGAGAATGTAACTTAATGGCTTAGTTTAGGTCAATAATGAGTAATAACCTTCTATATTGTGCTTGATGATTATTTTGTAAGCATGATTTAACTATCGCATCATAAGCTTGTTGAGAAAATTGTAATCGGTTTTATTGCTGACCGATTTAATTGGCTGTCATCCGTATTATGGATGACAGTATTTTGCAAGAAAATTTAGCTCACGTTTCGATCCAGGCCGCAACTTTGATTATTCTATCGAGGACTTTGCTTTAATGATTTTACTTGATGACTATATTGTACTTATGTTTTTTTATCGTATTTAAGTAAACCTTATTTTATATTTTCTCAATTGTAAGATATTTTTTTTACTTATGTTTTGAACGATTTTAGTTTAAATGGTTTTTAGCAGTTCGGCGTTTTACACTTCTGCATTATTTATCTTAAGTATAATTATTAATGTTAATTATGTATCGAGAGTGCCGCTCCTGCTATAATTGTTACTGCTCCTAGATGTGAAAATATATATTCTATGTTTCCTAACAAAGTTGACAAGTCTAGTCTGAAGTGTGTTTGGGCCTTGAAAGATGATCTGAAGCTTTGGCATAGAAGACTTAGACTTTTAAAAATGCATACTATTAAATTGCTTTCTTCCTACTACCTAGTAAGAGGACTTCCTAATTTATCCTACTAGATTGATGACTGGTATAAATCATGTGCCAAAGGTAAGCAAACCAAAGGTTCCTTTAAACCTAAAGGACGATAAGTACTTCTCGACCAATTCAACTATTACATATTGATCTTTGTGATCCCATGCGTGTAAGCTCTCCCAAAGCTAAACAGTACATCCTCGTTATACTTGATAATTTTGCTCGTTGTACTTGGTTAAATTTTCTGTATGAGATATTAGAACATATAATAGAGTATTCAATATTATGCAAAGAACTTCAAGCTTTGTAAAATTTACCTACTGCTCATGTAAGGAGTGATCATAATAGATTATTTGATCAACTTAGTTTTGACTTATTTTATGCAAAATATGGTATTTCACATAACTTCTCTGCTCCTAAGACACCTCAACAAAAAGGAGTTGTGGAACGAAAGAACCGCACTCTTGAAGACATGTCCAAGAAAATGCTTTTAGAAAACAATCTTCCTAAAAGATTTTGGCTGAAGCCATTAACATTGCTAACTATGTCCTCAACAAATGTTTAATAAGACCTCTTTTGAAAAACATTCCCTACGAGTTATTCAAAGTAAGGAACCAAACATTTTGTATTTCAGACCTTTTGGATGTATATCTTTGTCCATAACCATGGTATGGACAACATTGTTAAGTTTGATGCACGCGGTGACAAAGCTATATTTCTTGGTTATGCTCTTAATTGGAAAGCTTATCGTGTATACAGCTTACGCACTAAAGTTCTGGAGGAAAGTATTCATGTAATTTTTGATTAAAAAGATAATGGAATCTTGATTGAAGGTTTTGGAGATCTAAATCTTAGTCATAATGATTATGACGATGAAACAACAAAGGAGAATGAAACTAACATGTAGGAACAAAATCAATCCCTTGACAAAGCAAATCCAGAGACTAATTGTTAGCTACATTTTATCTTTATTTTTACCCCTATAAGTGGCTTGTTTAGCGTGAAGAAACTACATGTTATCGCATTGGTTTATTGGATTTTACGCTTGTTTTGTTGCTTTGGTATTTTATTTCATTTCAGAATCTAATCATAAACACCGAGCATAAACTAGCCCCTTTGGTTGCATACATTGCTCACCTAAACACTAAGAGCTCAAAGAAGTGAAACATCATGAGCCATGCCAAAAAGAAGCCAAAATAGATTTACTTGACCAAAATAGGCTCGAGCCAAAAGCTGAGTATTACATATCTGAAGCTCACTCGATCGGTCGAGCAAAGTTGGCGCGGGTCAAGCGAAGTACATTCAAACTTCCAGAGCTTCTAACCATCAATAAGATTCAATCCAGGTTACAATACATCCGCTCGACTGGTCGGGCAAGATGGCTCGGGTCGAGCAGAGCTACATTTCACATTCTGTCCAATTTTTGAAGTTTCTGATGTTGGACCTGATGGTGGCTCGACTGGTCGAGCGGGATTCGCTCGAGTCGAGCGAAATGGAGGGCAACAGCATTTGCGATCTTGTTAAAGCATGAGTGAGTAGTTTGCAATAATTTATTCATCTATGATTCTTGGCTTGTTTGCAATATACAATTTCAATATAAGTATGAGTGAGTAGTTTGTTTTGGCTTAGGCTAGGCATCATCACCATGTATGTAGTTTGAATTGCTTGCTTTACCTTTGGCTTGGTTGTGTTGTTTATGGTTTAAGATGGATTTTGCTATCATGTTGTAGTGTCGTTGAATTGAGGGGGAGAGTCGATTTTTAACGATAATCTATGCTTAAAAGTTAAGACATCTCCATGAGAATAGGTAGATGATTTGATTGGAAATGTTGAATGTGTGCTTCATGTCTTAAATTATGCTTAGCTCCATGAGAATATAGGAAGTTAAATATTTTTAGGAAGCTTTTGTTGCTCGAGAGAGAACATTAGTACTTATGATATGTTCTTCCGCATAACAAAATATCCATGACCTTAGGTTAATGTTTAGTAAACACTACTTCGGTGAGAAAGCCTACCCTATGCCTCTTAGTTTATTGATCATTTTATCCTTGCTTTTAGTTCATTGTATCCTTATTTACTTTTATTATTTATTTTCATTAAGTACTTTTAATTGTTTGTTTTAATTATTTCTATCTCCAAACATTATATTATACGTTTTCGAACACACTAATCTATCGAGAAACTATTAACTTAACCCCCACTCCTTGTGGATTCGACCCGTACTTGCCAACGTACTACGCTAAGCCATGCACTTGCGGTATTACTATTGAAGGACGTAAATTCCCGATCACCAATAAAGGTTCTCAAGGCCTTGACAGCATCAATCTGAAACCTAAGCGTAGAGAATAATTCCATAATGATGATAGCTCTCAAAACAGCTCTCAAGGCCTTGAATTTGAATAAATAATATCTCCTTTGGTCATGAAAAGAAAATTCAAACATGCATCCCCGCACACCTTCAAGAATATCATCACAGATCCACAAAGCGGTGTTCTAACAAGATCTAAGAGTTATTGTGTTTCTTATGATTGTGTATCTCTCATTGAACTAAAGACTCATGATAAAGCATTGCAAGCAAGAAGCCAAATGGATTGTTGCCATGCAAAATGAGCTAAATAAGTTTGAAAGGAACATGGTATGGACATTGTTCCTATACCTAATTATCGGACAATCATTGGAACCAATGGGGTGTTTCGCAGCAAATGTGATGAAAATGGTAAGGTAGTTCGTAACAAAGCAAGACTTTTTGCAAAAGGTTAAAATTAAAGCAAGCTCCTATAGCATTGTATGAAAGACTTTCTAACTTTTTGATGGAAAAAGGTTTTCAAGGTGATTTGATAGACAAGGCACTATTAATTAAGACTCAAGATAGTGATATGTTATTTTTTCGCATTTATGTTGATGATGTTTTTTCGGTACTACTAATGTTTCTCTTAGCAAGGAATTTCTGATCTTATGAGTAAAGAGTTTGAGACGAGCATGATGAGGGAATTGTCATTCTTCCTTAGATTTCAGATCAAACAAGAAAAATAAAGTATATTCGTCCATCAAGGAAAATATGTACGCGACCTTCTAAAGAAGTACAATATGGACCAATCCAAGCCCTCCAAGACTCCCATGAGTTCTTCATACACTTTTTATCAGGACCTTGACAGTAAGTCTATAGATCATAAGCTATATTGAGGTATGATTGGCACATTAACCTGATATTATGTTTAGTGTTGGTGTATATGCTTGTTTTCAAGCTGACCCTAAAGAGTTTCACCTCATAACGATGAAGATAATCTTCAGATATCTAAATGGGACTCGAGACCTTAGTCTTTAACATCCCAATAAAAGTGATTTTTTGTTAGTTGGATAAACGGATTCTGATTTTATAGGTAATAAAGTTGATAGAAAGAGTACTATAGAGAATTGCCAATTTCTTAGATCCTTTCTCAGTTCTTGTCAATCAAAGAAACAACACTCAATGGCTCTATCATCAGCCGAAGCTGAATAGATAGTCGTAGGGGCATGTTGTGCTCAACTCCTATGGATGTCTCAACAACTAAGGGATCTAGGATTGGACTACAAGGAAGTTCCAATAAAGTGTGACAATACAAGTGCTATCTTAATAACAACAAGAAGGACATCACCATTAGCTTTATTCCAACCAAATTTTAAATTGCGGATATTTTCACTAAGCCGTTGCTCGAAGATAGATTCAACTACCCAGTACGTGAATTAGTTATGTTAAACAAGGGTACTCATACTTAGGTGGAGCATCTTATTTAATTTTTGTGTGTTTTTATATGTTGCATGTGATCAGCATTATGTTTCGAGGCCTTGACACTAATTGTCAAGGACTTGACAACTGGGCTAAAGTGATACGGTTTTAAAGTACTTTAGTTATAGATCAATATATTGATCTAAATATCTATCTAGATAATTTTGGATAATATCATTTTTATATTTGATTTTCAAAATTTTTATCAAAACCATTTTATATTAATTTGTTTCTTGCCATATTTACAAAAAAAAATATTCTCTTTTTCTTTTGGAAAAGAAAATATCTTTCGACTTATTCTCTTTTTTATGCTTTTTGGAAACAATATCATTTCCTATAACTATATTAGTTACAGTGCAAGGAGAATCACTGACCTAATATTGTTCTCCTATAACCGTACCATCATTTTACCCAAAGTGTCACTACCTTTCTTCCCATCACATCATCTTATACACATCATTGTTACCCTCCCCAAATTGTCTTCTTTATTCTTTATTTAACCCCTATTCACGATACTTTCTTCATTCACCCTCACAACACTCCAAAACTTCATAACCTCTTCTTCCTAACCAAACTTCAACTGTTAACCATTATGGCCCTTACCAAAAGAAAAACCCAAGTTTTTCAAGGAAAAACTCTAGTACAGTCAACTTCTAAAAGCTTTGAACGGTTGAATGTTGGAGATCCTACGATCCAACTTAAGAGGAGAGTTTAGAAAAAAATAAACATACTTTAGGGAGTAAATTATGTAACTGATTCTGTAATTATTTGTTTTCTTATTTACCTAGTCAATATTCTGCATTATATTTATTTTCAATTTAAAACCAAAATTCCAAAATTTGCATAACTCACGTAATTAACTCGTTGACTATGTATAACATGCATAATTAGTATACTAAGTTTACGCCATTGTACAATGTCAACTTCGTTGTAGTCATGGAAGACAAGTCATAAGCATTATTCAAGAATATCAATAATTTTCGTTAACTAAATATTTATTTCGTTTTCGGATCATTACTTTCATTCAATAATAATACTATGTTTATTTTGATTAGTATCTGTCATCTTATCATTGAAATAAACTACTTATTATTTTTTTCAACAATTACAACATATATCCTCCCTTTGCACGTATTATATAAATTAGAAAATAAGGCTTGGTGATAAAAACAACCAAGAAAAATTAGAGCATAAAAAAAAGAGTGAAATAAATTAAATAATGGGTGATCAAACAAATGGAAGTTCAGAATCATCTGATTTTCTAATCCCAGAGATCAAGTTTACAAAACTTTTCATCAATGGAGAGTTTGTTGATGCAGCTTCTGGTTTGTTTTTTTTTTTTTTTTTGGATTTACATTCTTAAAATTTTATAAAATTCATAGGGGATTCAATAAACAGAGTTGTCTCGAAAATTTTGAAGTCATATACTAAAAAAGTTAAATAAAACGAAATTCAATACTTTCAATAATAATATTAATATATTATATATTTAATAAGAGCTAAATTATATTAATGAGAAACAGTTAAAAATAATTAACTTTTAAAAATATTTTAATTATATTATTTTTAATACGGACGCTTTATATATTTAGTTAAAAATAATCAAGTTCTTTTATGTTGTATGCATGAATTAATCAATATTTGATAAATATCAAAAAATGGAAATGGAATAAAAATATTCAACTATTTCATTGTGATCAAATGTTAGGAGTTTTTTAACACTGATAATAGCAAGTATATTACAATAAAAATAACGAGTTAATTAATATATGAAATCAGACGCAAATTTAGAATATTAATTAACATAGAGTAATCGAACGTTCAACTCTGTAGTATATGTCTAGTTTCAATTAACTTTATTTTCAATGTTATATATTACACATTTGATATTGCTAAAGTTAAAAAAAAATAAAAAAAAATAAAAAAGAGCACAGTAAATAGAATGAAAATACTATTATTAAAGTAGCTAGGTGAATTTGACTTTATATTTAGATAGTTATGTAAAATAAAGAAAAATAAGAAAAAAAAAAAAAGCATCATTGTCTAGGATAAATTTGATGAAGTTGAATGATTTAGTAGATAAAATGATGAGCAACAAGTGAAAATACTAATATTAATGCCCAAATATTGAACATTATACTATAAAGGAAAAACATTTGAGACAATCGATCCAAGGAATGGTGAAGTAATAGCAAGGGTTGCAGAAGGAGATAAAGAAGACGTTGATTTGGCTGTTAAGGCGGCTCGTGAAGCCTTTGATCATGGACCATGGCCTCGTATGTCTGGATATGTAAGTGTGTGGTTAATTTTAATTGATTATGTCACATATCTATGGATAATATCTTTAGGCTGTTTGGTTGAGATATTTTCATAATACCACATCAATGATAAATTAAAGCTCAAAACTGAAAAATATGTTACACTCCATAATCTTTTAAAACTAAAGTTAAAACTGATGTTATAGATTAGGACTCCATCAATCAATTTGGTCTTTTTCCTTGGAGCTACTCGCATTGGAATTTTGATACACATGACACCTTATTAGACTATTTACCTAATGTATTACTTTCTTTATTTCTCTTATTTTTGCACCTAATATAAAATGAGTAAAATTTAAAAGAAAAAAAAAAATTATATTGGAGAATGAGACAAAAATTAAGTGAATAATTAAAATGAGTGGTTAAGAGGGGTTAGTATAAGATTGCGGATAAGATTAAAACAGAAAGTGAAAATATTGCAAAATAAAAAATAATGTGAAATCAGGAACGAAATTAAAATTGAAAATTTTGCTAAATGAGAGACACAAAGTAAATAATTTAATTTAGTCAAAATAGGTTATTTTGTTGTAAAATTTGTTAATAATACTATCAATTATTGTTCATTGACTCACGATAACCTCAACTATATATTATCTAGACCTGATCATGGGCGGCCCGACCCGAAAAAGTGAGGGTTTGGGTATCAAAATATGGCCCGATGGGCGGGTTTGGGCAGAAAATAAGTGGCCCGAATTTTTTTGGGACGTTTGGGATTGACATTTGGCCCGGCCCGAAAAAGAGTAAAGAATTATTAATATTCTTGCAATATTTTATTTGTTATGAAGTTTGATGTACTAATTCAATTATTAATATTCTTAATTATATGTAATGAAAATTACAAAAGTTATATATTAATAATCTTTGCAATGAAATGATTCAAACAAGATATCACTTAATTATATTTCAACTTATAAATAAAAAAAATTAAACAAAAATTAAGAGTAAAGAATTAATAATGACATTTTTCTAAGTTGCAATTAATTTGAAAAGGAAAAAATAATATTTTAATTTTAGTTTTATTGTATGATACAATTAAATAATATATAACATAGGCCCGCAAGCCCGCAAAAAAGCCTGCAAGCCCGCATATTACGGGTTTGTTCAGGAACTTTTAGGCCCGCACTTTGGCCCGGCCCGCATCAATGGGCATTTTTCTCACTCGGCCCAGCCCGGCCCGATGTTTGATCATCTCTAATATTATCTAACTTTGTTACCCTTAAGTACTATTGAGTTACCTAATCTTGTATATTCGCAACTACTGCTCATTAACTCAAAGCACCCCAAAAAAAAAAGTCAATTGAAAATGGTCTACATCATTTTCAAGATTAATTATTTCTCATTGACTCAAAATAACCCAAAAGTTAGTTACGACCCTTTTGCTTAACAATACTAATTAGTGGTAATGACAATGATTTTTAGCGTAAATTTTTATGATATGTATCAAATCATTCTCATGGTAATAAACGTTTTATCAGTTTTCCATTGTCACCTAATACCAAACGTTCAAATGATAGTGCACTAGAATAAATTTTCTGAACAAAATGACATTGATGAGAGAGAATAAGTATGACCATTAAATTTATCAACATTTATTTCTACCAAAGTTACACTAGCTTTCTATTACCAATCCTATCATTTAATATTGATTCTCAAAAGGGCCGTTTTAAGTTAATAAGCAATGGGTACTATTTACAAATTTGTGTTAACTTAATTAAATTTGACTTAATTCGTTCGTTTACGCAACGTTTTTTTCAATCTTATTGTTTTAGTTTATTCGTTGGATCTTGGTACAATCTTTTAGTTAACATTATTTGTGATGACCATCAGGAAAGAGGAAGGGTGATGATGAAATTCGCCGATCTAATCGAAGAAAACTTGGAAGAAATCGCAGCGTTGGATTCATTAGATGCAGGGAAACTATTTACAATAGGGAAGATGATTGACATACCAGGAGCAGCACACTGGTTAAGGTACTACGCAGGAGCAGCAGATAAAATACATGGACATACTTTAAAGATGTCACGTGCATTACAGGGGTACACACTAAGAGAACCAATAGGGGTAGTAGGTCAAATAATACCATGGAATTATCCAACTACAATGTTTTTCCTAAAGGTTGCTCCAGCTTTAGCTGCTGGTTGCACTGTGGTTATGAAGCCTGCTGAACAAACTCCTCTTTCTGCTCTCTTCTATGCTCATCTTTCCAAATTGGTAAGACTTTCGTTAACATGTGTTTCACGAATGACTTTTCGATATGTTTTTTACTAACAGATTCTTGTTTGGTCATCACTAGCCACTAGGATGTTCAACTGGCTAGGTCACATTTTGAGTCCTTATCCAATCCGTTTTAATTTTAGAAGTTTCTGTAAGGGTCAGGTTGAAAATAAGTCGAGTCGAAAACGAGCTCTACTATAACTAAAATGAAGCGACCTATAAAAGGCTTAATAATGATCGGAAACGAGCCTTTGTAGATAGCAAGATAGATAATTCAATTATTACGATTGACAATGCTAATGGAAATTATTAATGTTTCCACAATTAATTATTATAAATGATAATGTATTCATTATAAGTTAATCAATTGGAATTATAATAATTTTAAGTAACAAAAATGGGCCGGGTTGGGTCGGTTTGCCTTTGAAAGGCTACTCCATATAAAGTTTATATTAAGTTTAAAGGGCCTTTATTCAACCCGACCCAAATCTATTTAACCCAAGCCCTATCCGTATTCGACCCATTAAACACCACTAATAATCACTTCTAAACCCGGTTGAGATGCTGACGTGTAAGTCATAACAAAAAACTTCTCCATGTAGGATTTACCTGGCTTTTGACCTTTTAGTTTACTATTTTTCTAATATATTGATCACTTATAAAACATTTATAAAACAAATTAGACCCTAATATTATGTTAGAGTTTAAAAAATAAGATTGAATAATCCAAATAAGAACGAGAAAAGGTAACCAACATTCAAACTCAAAACAGGTTTAATACTAAACTTATTACTTATTAGTAATAGAAAATACTTCTGAATTTTTTAAAATAATATAGCTTATTCTCTTTCTTTAATATAAAACAACTCACAAACAGATAAATCACTTTAACCTATAATTATATGCGTGTGAAAATTCTCATTTTTAAGTCATTCTTCGCTTATGTTATACAAGTCTTTTTAGTGTGCTTCTTTCTTTTTTTAAACTAAGTTTAATTTGTGTACATAATGAAAAATAAAAAAAATATTTTAGTAATGTCTTGCACATTACCAAACCATAGTAAACATTTTTTTTTTATTTGCTTTCAATATCTGCAATTTTATATTAAATATTTATAACTCCATGAGAGATTAGAAGTAGCAAAGATAAACCTCTATGTATAACGTATAATAAATTAAAAGTTTGCATATTATTTTTATGTCTCTCAATTTTCAATAAAATTATTGTTAGCTGTCCCATAAATATATCATTTTCTTATATTTGAAATTAGACCACAACATCTTCATCATGTTCTATTTATACACTCATTTAAATATGCTTTAAGTATCATCCACATAATTTAATTTTCCATTCATTTAATATCACAATTATTACAATAAAAGAAAAAAATATCATAATTCTTTATGAATCCCTTAATACGTATTTTATTTCTTTTTTTTATTCCGATAGAAACAGAAGGGTATATTTTATTTCTTTGTATATGAATAATTTTGCTAAGCTCAAAAATCATTAACTTAGAGCACATAACTGAAACAATTGTACATGAATAATTAATCCAACTTTAGAGTAATTAATTATAGATATATAAATTGATTACACTGAACTTATTTTTAATCAACAATATCGACCGACTTCCTAGTCATGCTTAACGAGGAAAATTTAAGTACGAACATGTATAATTTTTTATTTGGGGGAGTCTAAGTCAAACTGTTTTTAGGCTCAACTAGTATCATTTTTATTTGTATTGAAATTAGTGGATGATTATTGACAAGCACGTCTTTCAGAGTAAAAAAGTAATCTATTTCCTCCAATTTTAGAAGCCTTTATTATAAAAATTTTGTTTTATGCATTTTTATTATATTATTTTAGTTCTGAAATTTTTTAATTTTTTTTCTACATCTTCATCGTACCTTTTTTTTTGTTATACTTATTTCTTTTCACTGAATATGTTTGAAAGTAGTTTAATAATTAAAAATACATATATACCCCTTCTATTTATCCTAAGAGTCCAGTTTGACTTTTTGCTATTTTTAGATGATTAAATGTAATCATATGTGAAAGATAAAGAGTAGCGTTTTTAGGGTAATGTCGCATTAGTAAGTGTAAAGGTATTAAAAAAATGTTTAGTAAGGGTAAAATGGTAAATTTAATATCCCAAATAAAAATTGGACATTTCGGACGACTTGACCCAAAAAGAAAATGAGACATTTAGGTAGATAGAAGGGAGTACTAAATATGTAAACACCATAAAAATTTTAAAATATAGAATTACAAGCTAAAACCAATTTAACGACACTTTAATTGACCTAATTTCTTTAAACATTTACCAAAAATAATACAACCTTTTAACATTTTCACTATAATAATTATTAAAAATGGTTTTGGTTCCCATTTCATTTCATGATTTGAGAATAAATACAAACTGTAATATAGAGTTTTAGCTAACTAAATAACTACAAAATAATTACCAGGATATAAAGATTTATAAGATATACAAAATATTCTATTTTATTACACTCCAGCGGTCAAATAGAGAGGTGACTTGAGACTAGAACGAAAATCATCGAAAATATCAACAATCTGATAGCGAGATGGAACATGAAGAACACGAACATCACCATGCTTAACTCTTTCATGAATAAAGTGAATGTCCATCTCTATATGCTTGGTGCCGTTAATGATGAATAGGGTTGCCAGACAAATAAACAGTACTAACATTGTCACAATAAACAAGAGTAGCTGGAGGAATAGGACAATGAAGTTCAAGACGGAAGTTATGAATCCAATAAGTTTCAAAAACAATATTAGCAACACCATGATATTCGACCTCAGCACTGGGCTTAGAAATCGTAGGTTGTCACTTAGTAGACCAAGAGACCAAACTGTCACCCAAAAAACACAGTAGCCGGAAGTAGAATGACGGGTGTTAGGACAACCACCCCAATTAGCATCGGTGTATAATAGTAGAGATGAGATGGGGTACTTATATAGTTGCAGACCATGATCAAGACTACCTTGGACATAACGAAGAATGCGATGAAGAGCAGTCATACGCTCAACCCGAGGATCATGCATAAAAAGACAAACTTGTTAAACATCATAAGAAATACCCAGGCAGATAAAAATAAGACTACAAAGACCCACCCAAGCTACGATACAGAGTAGGATTATCATTAGGAGAACCATCATCAGCAAAACGCTTCTCAAATGTAGTAACAAGAGTAGGGGTAATTCGCATTCAGACATGACGACTTTATCAAGAATTTCAGTGGCATACTTCTGTTGAGAAAGAAAGAGACTTGCAAAGTACGAGAGATAGCAATACCCAAGATGTAACTCAGAGGACCCAAGTCCCTCATAGAAAATTCTAAACTCAATTTAGACATAACAGATTCAAAAAGTAAATCAGAAGAAATAGAAAGGATAATATCGTCCACATACCAAAGAAGATAAGCAATGTCGAATCAATGACAACAATCAAAAAGAGAATCATCAAAAATGCTATTACAACCAATATTAGTCACAAAATCAGCAAAGCGTTGGTACCAGGCACGTGGAGCCTACTTAAGACCATAAAAAGATTTTCGAAGAAGACATGATTAGGATGAGTAGGATCACGAAAAGCTAAAGGCCGATGCATGTATACAGTTTCATTCAAGTGACGATGAAGAAAACCATTCTTAACATCTAGTTGATGAATTGGCGAAGACTTAGATAGAGCAATACTTAAAACAATGCGCTAGAGGCATGTTTCACTACAGGACTAAAGGTCTCATCACATTCAACGCCCTCTCTTTGCGGTGAACCGAAGACAAGAATGGGCCAAGTGGATTGACATGATGGGCAGGGGGAGTTTTGTGGGTATTTTGGAAGCATATTAAGGGAATAGGGTCATCCAAAATTGATACCCTCGGGGAGAACATGTAGAAGACCGAGAAAATGGGAAATTGGTCTCATCCAAGAGAACATGTTGAGAAATCATTATCTTATGAGAGGAGAGATCATAACACTTGTAACCCCTATACGAAGATGGGTAGCTTAAAAAGACACATGGAGATGAATGAGGTTAAGGTTTGTGAATTTCGGTGGAGGGAATGAGAGGAAAACATAAACACCGAAAAACCTGGAGATGAGTATAGGAGGGAGATTTGTTGTAAAGTGAGTGAGTGAGAGTGAGATTGCCAAGTAACTTAGATGGGAGAATTTTGAGAAGATAGGTTGCAGTATTCAAGACGTGAGGCCAATAATATGGTGGGAGAGAAGCATGACACAATAAAGTATGAATAATATTATTTATTGAGCGAATTTTTCTTTCAAACATTTTAAGAAGTGTCTGGACAAGAGAAACAAAGAGTAAGATCCCGATTAGTACAAAATTGTTGAAAAAGTTTATTATCAAATTCACCCCATGATCACATTAAAAAGATTTAATTTGAAGCTCAAATTGAGTATTGACAAAAGTGGTGAAATTCACAAAAATATCATAAACTTAAGATTTGAAAAATAAGAGACAGTCCACAAAAAAATTATTATATATAGTTATCAAGAAAGTGAACATAGTATTTATAGCTCAAAAGACTAGAAACTAGAGAAGTATATAAATCATTATGAATAATTTCAAAAGGCTCAGTACTCATACACATAAAATTAACAAAAGGCAATCGAAAATGTTTACCCAAAGGACAAGAGTGACAAACAAAAGATGGATCTTTATTACATTTAATTGATCTAAAAGATTAGAAGGAATCCAAAATTTCATTTCCTGGATGACCTAAACGGGAATGCCAAATACTAGTAGAAAAAGTAGAAAAATCCAAAGATGTTGACAGTGATATAGGAGCTCCGTATGTCGATTGGAAAGGATAAAGATCACCCATGCTATTAGACCTCAGAATAATGCTCCCCATGGCCAAGTCCTTCACAGAAAAGCCAAAAGGATCAAATTCAATGGAAACCATATTATCATGAGTAAATTTACAAACAGAACTTAGGTTTTTAATAAGTTTAGGAGCATGTAAGACTTTTTTGATGGTAAGGGATTTGTGAACGAAAAGAAGGACAGGTGCCCGTGACCGTGAATTGGAATCATATGACCATTATCAACAATAATTGCGCTATTAAAATGATGTTTTGAAGGAAAATAATTCATTAAGCTACCTTGAGAACAATTCAAATGAGAAGTCGCACCGGTGTCCATGTAAAATTATTCATCCAGAGAAGAAAAAGAAAGAGTATGCATGGCTTGATCAATACCCATAGGAACATGAACCATAGAAGAACTAGACCTGGTGTAGAAGCTTTGTGCTAGACGTGGGGTAAGAAGCCCAGCAGAGGAAGGAGCATAAAGAGGTTTCTAATGGGCCCAAGGAGTAGTAAGAAATGGGCAAGGAGGCTTGGCCCAAGTTGGAGGATCCCAATATTGCCAAGAGGAATATTGTCAGGAATGTGGGCTTAAAGAATGAAATCGACTAGGCTTGTTTCCATGCGACTGGGATAAGCCTTTGTGCCGTTGAGCAGGTGATTGAAAACTCGAACCATGGTGGTTGCCGCGGCCGTTTCGACCACCATGACAGGGGTTGCGATGGCCTCCATGGTGGTTATGGGTGCTACGGGAATCAAAATTTTCAGAAATTTTCAAAACTTGAGGTTTTGAAGTAGTAACAAGGGCCGAATCATGAGAGGGAGAAACATCATTATTGTTTGAGTGCTGCTCCAATTCCAACATAGAGCGAAGAGTATCAAAGGATGGAACATGAGTCATATGTTAAACCAAAGAGTGAAAAGTATGGAAGTCGGAATTCAAACCATGAAGAACTTAAAGAGCTTATCGATTATTGATGATAGTAGTACAAAGATTATCAAGAGTGAGAGCATGATTTTAAAGTTCATTACAATAAGCCTTCATATTAGCAAAAAAACAAAAAGGAAAGTTCATAGAATTGAGATTCAAGATGAAATATACGTGAAGTCTTATTGTTTTGAAAATTATTTTTATTTTGATTCCAATCATCAAGAGCACAATCATTGGGATGAAAAACCAATTGAAAAAGAGTCGGACTTATAGTATCATAAATCAATGTCCGAACTATGTCATCAAGACGTTGCCATTTGGAAGCCCCGTTGCTTTAGAGGAGTCCTTGGGAAGAATATGATAATCCACAAGATAAGCCCGACAATGATGCTTGAAAAGAGTAATTCAAGTATTTAAATGTATACCTATTACATCACGTTGAATAGGCACACAAGTTTTAATGTTAGTAACCAAAGTAGCAGGATGGATGTTTTTGTGGAAGAAGCCATGAAAAAAGAGAAGAAAAAGACAATAAGGAAGAGAGGGAAGAAGGTGGCGACAACCCTTGAAGATGGTGGCTGGCCGGGTAGCAAAAAGGTAGCAAAAAACCATGAAATGATTTTGGTTGCCAATTCATTTCATGATTTGAGAATAAATACGAATTGTGATCTAGAGTTTTACGTAACTAAATAATTACAAGATAATCACCAAGATATGAAGATTAACAAGATATACAAAATATTATATTCTATTAATGATATCCACTATTCATTAAACATGTATAATCCAAATTCTAGGATGTATTTCTCTCTAAAATCTTAGGTGAATAGCAAACTCCATCTCTACCTCACCTGCTCAACCCCTCATTACCCTTTCCTTATATCAAAATTAACCCTATCCGGCGAGCAAATTCCACCCCAGA
>NC_080052.1:14390685-14455239 GCF_026212465.1 Amaranthus tricolor
AAGCCCAATGAGTTCTTGTGTGAGGAGGCATGTTAGAGTATATAAAATGTCTTGGGACCTCAACCATCAGCTTAAGTTTTTGATTGAGTTAGTTCCTTGACATAATCTTCATTATAAACTACGAAAATAACATTTGTTTTAAATGACGGACTTGTTACTTAATTTGCAGTGTCTATACCTAGCAAGCTAATACAAATATAGTGCCGAAATTATAGTAAGATGGGTATGATAGCCTTCTATCCTTAAATAGAAATGAAGGAGTTTATTTTATTCGGTTGAACCAAGTACTGTAATTCTTAATAATATAAATGATTTTGAACACATAATCGAACATGTTTTTTCATGTACGTTCGAGAAAGCAGATAGAGGTGTGTCGAGTGATAGTGAATTAATGTTTGGGTCGCTACATAAAATGATTAATATGAAGCATATGGGACTTCACTAAGGATTAAAAACCATGCCTTGAACGAGGAAAGGCATGGTAGTAGGTTGCTTGGTCGAGCAGAAGATTGCTAGTTTGAGATGCTAATCAGAAGGCCAACAAAAAATATTCTGTTTCTTTTACATTAAGGGTGCAATAAAAGGGCAATTAAACATGTAATTAATTGCAACTTTAATGAGAGTTAAGTGTGTGACTTAATGGGGCATTCTTTTGATTTAATGTTGTGAGTTATTATAGAGTTAATGTGTGATTCTAAAAGGTTGTGCACCCTATATAAAAAGTAAGGACTAGTATAAAGTGAAGAAGTGAGGACTAGTATAAAGTGGGGGGCTAGGGTGTTTACGAAGAGATCATTCAATCTTTGTATTAATATTGTGTGATCGGAGATATTTAGTTTGAAAAGTAATTCTCGAGTAATGAGGGTCATTTTTATTTTTATTATAAACTTTTAGGTATACAGGTTCAGTCTTACCGCAATTAAACTCTAAAAATAAATTATGAAGCAACAGTTTGAGATCGTAGTCTTTGATTATGTGGTGTTTATGTTGTGATTAATAAGTTAACATAACAATGACCTAATAAGTATTAATATGTGATATGTTTACGGTAGGAAAATAAGAAATAATTTGATTAGAATAATTTGATTTTATTTTATTTCAAGATATTGTTTCGTTAGGAAGTTTCCATATTATGTTTTTTTTTTTTTAAATATTTTTAGCTTCTATTTTTGTATTTATAGGGGTCATTTTATCTACTTTGATTAATGAGAAAAAGTGAATAATTCAAATTTAAACCCCTAAACCTAAAATTAAATTCTTAACTCAACTCTTATAATTAATTTCTTCATTTACAATTTTCAGGGAGAAATTTGCGTCGCTAGTTCTCGTATTCTTGTTCAAGAAGGAATATATGAGGAGGTAGCAAAAAAATTAGTAGAAAAGGCTAAAGCTTGGGTTGTTGGTGATCCTTTTGATCCTAAAGTTCAACAAGGACCTCAGGTGCATTTGTTTTGCATAATTACTACTACTTTTTCAATTTTTTTTTAGGTAATATTGAATTACAGGTTAAGTAAGGGAATGTAACGGTAAGGTTAAAATCAATTTCGGTATCTTTCTTGAAAAATTGGTATATGTTCTCTAACTGAGACATTATTCAATTCTCATATTTTAGCTTGTTCCATTATTTCAACTAAGAGGCAATTTTTAGTTATTGCTTA
This sequence comes from Amaranthus tricolor, assembly GCF_026212465.1. Taxonomy (NCBI): domain Eukaryota; kingdom Viridiplantae; phylum Streptophyta; class Magnoliopsida; order Caryophyllales; family Amaranthaceae; genus Amaranthus; species Amaranthus tricolor. The sequence continues at coordinate 14,392,344 of NC_080052.1, forward strand.
ATTAAAAATGATAGCTTATATATATTAGCTACTAAATTTGGAGTATAAAGAAAAATGAAATATTAATAAGACTAAACAAAATAATTTACAATCAAAACCCAAATAGAAGTAAACCTGGCCTTTTAAAAGGACGTAAATGATACTTACCTTACATTAACATATAGACAACAAAGTAGCATAAGAGATGATCATATAAATCCTATTTTTTAAGGGATTATCTTTTTATAGCTGGATATATTTAGGTCTCTTTCAAACATCGAACTGAATTTGCTTTTAAGGGATATATTTGTGTTTAAATTTATACACCTCTCATTTAAAGGTGAATACGTTAAAATAACTCACTAAAAAAAATTAAATATAGTTTATAAAGCCTCAAAAGATATTAATTTTATTTTAAGAGAAAGTAAACTAATTTATATACATAATGTAGATTGACAAGATCCAATTTGAGAAAGTACTTTCATACATTCATAAAGGAAAAGAAGAAGGCGCTGAGTTATTATTTGGTGGTGAACCTGATGGTGATAAAGGATTTTATATTCCCCCAACCATATTTTCTGATGTTCAGGTATCTTTTAAACTATTTTTTTACATACTTGGATGATATACATTTGGACGTACTTTTGGTTCCTATCAATTTACTAATCCAGACTTAGTGACTAATAAATTGTATCCGACCCTTGAATTGGTTTTGCATGTATATAATTTCGTACAGGAAAATCCATCTTAGTTAGGTGTTAATTAGGTAGAATTGAATTTATAAATGTCTAATTGCGTTTCCAAATTGTACAGGATCATATGCAAATAGCAAGGGATGAAATATTTGGCCCTGTCATGTCTTTGATGAAATTCAAGTGAGTTTTTACATCATTTTACCTTAGAATAGTGACTCTTATTCACTATAATTGTTTCATTTGATTTTAATACGTTTGTCAATGCACTACTTTAATTTTAAATATTTTTAATTGTACTTAAGTAAAAATTAATTATAAAAAATTTATGTTAGTAAAATTTACATTAAGACCAACTAAACAAGATCTCACTTAACTACATTTTAACTTATTTAAGAATAAGTAAGAGTGAGTGATAAATAGTATTCAAAACTCTAATGGAGCAATTTTTCACATAATAAGTTTTGTTTACATAACAAGAAAAATGATTTACCAGAGTTGTCGCCAAAGAAGAGGATTGACATCCGAATGATCCCTAATATCCTAGCAATAGGGAATTCTCTAAGTTGTTGATGATGGCTTCCAATACGAACAGTTCCTATTAAAAAGTGATATAGTAGTTAATTTGCGAATAATAACCTTCAAATTTAGGGCTTTTACAAGTTTTTCTTTTTGAGAATAACTACCATTAAAGTATCAAAGTCTATACCATTCAGGCAAAGTGTCCGTTGACCAACCAAAATGACCTTTTACTAGCCTAAATGACCATTGACCATTACTAATCATCTTTGACTTTTATTGACCATCCCTAATCACCTTAAAGTTTCTTAATTACCAATAGTACCCTTGTATTTTAGCACTATAACGTCGTTTTTACCCATCATAACGACATTTTTTCAAAATGCGATGTTAATTATCTTTTTCGGTCTACTTTAAATATATTTTTTGGTCTACGTTGGAAAAATATCGTTATGGTGGGTAAAAACAACGTTAAATATCTTTTTCGGTCCACATGCCGGAAACTAGGCGATTAAGTATTTGTTTCAACCAGATTTTCAAAAGAATTACCCCTTAATGGTAATTATGACGTTAGTTTTTTGGTAAAATATCATTTGATGGCTAAAAACGCCGTTAAATATCCTTTTCGGTCTACATGCCGAAAAATAGGCAAATAAGTTATTGTTCTGATCGAATTTCTGAAAGAGATATTCCATAAAGATAATTGCGACGTTCTCACGATCAATGTTTGAAAAAATATCATTATTACGATGGGTAAAAACAATGTTAAAATACTAAAACACAAGGGTACTATTAGTAATTAGGAAAGTCCAAGGTGATTAGAGATGGTCAACAAAAGTTAAATGTGATTAGTAATGGTCAATGGTCATTAAGGCTGGTGAACGGTCATTTTAGTTAGTCAATGGTCACTTGACTTGAATGGTGTAGAGTTTGATACTTGGATGAGATTTATTCGCAAAAAATAAATTTTGAGGCTGTAAGTCACAAAAGTTTTGGAGTTAAAGGCTGTTATTCACAAATTACTCTTCTTATTTCAATAATTAAAGTATAAAATTCAAAAATATAAAATACATGCATTATAAATAAGTGGGCCGAGTGGGCTTATTTAAGAGTATTTTTGTTACACCCCGGCCCTTAGACCACCGGTGACTACTCATGTAAACTGTAGATTGGCCCCATAGACCAACACAAGTCTTTCCAGTGCACTTTCGCCTTACTCGTGCACGCCTGGGATAACTTCCCAAGAGGTCACCCATCCTAAGATTGCTCCCTACCAAGCACGCTTAACTATGGAGTTCTTAGCAAATGGGCTCTCAAGAAAAAAAGATGCACCTTGTTGATTTGAGTAATCTATCAATTCTTTTTAAAGCCAAATTTGGGGTATCATACTCACCCCCACTTAGGAATACAATGTCCTCGTTGGACAGTAATTTCAGGATTTTTTCCCCCTCTAAGTGCACTGAATACATTATCAATCACGGTCGCAGGGTTGCTCTGATACCATTTCAAGGAACCAACTCAACCAAAAGCTTAAATTGATGATTGAGGCCTCACGATGTTATATACTCTAACACCCCCCTCCACACAACAGCCCTTTGGGCTAGAAATGTAGATGCAGCACATATATTCCTCATACATGGCGCTAAATATTCCACTTTAAATAAGGGGTGGTTGAGATTCGAACCTGTGACATCTTGTCACAATGGCTTCTGATACCACGTCGGTGACTACTCATGGAGACTGTAGACTGGACCTACAGACCAACAGTCTTTCCAGCGCACTTTAGCCTCACTCGTGCGCGCCCCGGAAAACTTCACAGGAGGTCACCCATCCAAAGATTGCTCCCCACCAAGTACGCTTAACTGTGGAGTTCTTAGCAAATGCGCTCTCTAGAAAAGAAGATACACCTTGTTGATATGAGTAATCTATTTGAGGTATCACAATTTTTTGTGTCATTAATAACCACTTAGGGTTCATGGACGGGCTTACTCGCATCTTTATTTTGTGCCATTACCATGCACTAAGCTTTAGTGGGCGGGCTTGGCCTACCTGTGATTGAACTTTTTTTTATATAAAGTTGTCCAAATCTACCCATTTTCAGTTGAATGGGTCGTGTGTGACGAGCAATCCTCCTATACATCGCTCTAATTAGCTTATTAGACTAGGGTTAGACTAGGAGAAAGAAAAAAACATGAAGATCACTTAACATCTAAACATTTTTCTACAATACGCGTACGTTGATCCACCTGAACGATTTCGGTACAAATCACAAAGCACACTTTGGAATTATAAAGTTTATTTGTTGTCAATCTTCATCTTACAACGTTTTTTAGAAATCTTAAGTGCAACACATTCAAAAAATAAAGATTTATTTTATTTCATCTAGCGTATATGTGAAAAAACATAATATTATTATGTGGAAACTTCCAGGACTATAGAAGAAGCAATCAAAAGAGCAAATGCGACAAAATATGGACTAGCAGCTGGAATAGTGACAAAAAATATAGACATTGCTAACACGGTATCACGATCGATTAGGGCAGGCACCATTTGGGTGAATTGTTATTTTGGTTTTGATTATGATGCTCCATTTGGTGGTTACAAAATGAGTGGATTCGGAAGAGACCAGGGACTTGATGCACTCTACATGTACACTCAAGTCAAGTCTGTTATCACCCCTATTTATAACTATCCCTGGCTTTAATCGATTGATACGACATCGCTTTTTATATTAGATCCAAGTATGATTCTTGTTTTGATATCAACGTACTTTGTTTGTTTTATTAAGGTAATATGAGTCATCCTGTTTAAGTTTTCTCCTTCAGAAAAATGATATGTATCAAAAATGGGATTAATACACTTTATAATAATGTTATCTGTATACTTTTGTGAGCATATGTAAATAGAAGTACTTAAAATCGTTCTCTTTGAATTTATGGTTGTATTGGTGAAGAAGTTGTGTTCATTTTTCTATTAGATGGAACACATATTCTCTCATTTTTATTCTATGAATTTGTTACTGATGGTGACATACTATGTGGAAAATGTCACTGAAGATCAAACTTGCAAAAATTGAAAATACATGTGATCCTTCGCTATATTAGTGTTAGCTATTAGTCATCTAATAAGGTATACTGTTTGTTTGATATAAAGGGAAAATTGTAAAAACTAAACCAACCTTTGCTCGACCCACTGAAAATAAACCCAACTATTGTTTATTTTTAAATAAACCCATACATTTGGTGTGATTGTTTAAAAAACTCCACTATTAACTATTCATAACTCTTAACTTATAAAGAAGCTTTGAAGATAGTTATAAACAACATGTCAGTTTATTTTTAGCGAATATAATTAATAGGTGAGTTTATTTAAAAATAAATAATAGATTGGTTTATTATTAACAATTTACCTAATATAAATGACCTCTTAATTTTTGATATATTAATTTTTTGGTTAAAAAAGATAGTAAAAATTGTGTTGAATTGTACCACATCTCCATCTTAAAGGGAGTTAAAGTTTTTCATGTGTTGCGTCAACTTTGGCTCTTATTTAGGCATTAGGGGCAACATTGTAGGGTATCAACGATGTCAACAGACATCATTTAATATATGTATAAAATTATATACCTAAAAATATTAATATATGTGATGATTAATTTGGTATAAGTTTTTCAATTTGACAACACTAATCTGGGTTCAAACCTCCTTAAGCACATTTTTTTTAAAATCTTAATTTGAAACCTACTTCCCATATCAATATTTTTTTACTCCAAAAAAACACCCTTATAAATAACTCTCTTGTCCCCCGAAACTTTCTCCTCACTCTCCAACAAACCAACCCGTCAGCCAACCACTATAGCATCACCCATCGGCCCACCGCTACTTTATCACGAGCAGCAACAACCAACAATCGCAACTAGTACAGGCTACACAACTGCCTATGCACTCCTGCATAACTAATCTATTAATTTACCTTTGTTTTATTCTTGTTTCCCAATATAAACCGATATTTCTTCGATTGTTTATTGTTATAAACTTATAAACTTGTTACAATGTTAAACACTGTTGAGTATGGTGACTCCAACTAGTAGCACCATTAAGTGCTGAAGAAGATGAATCAAAAGAAGAGTCATGGAAGAGCTGCAGTATGAGTCCGCGGGGGGCGCAGGGGCTGCTGTCCAGATACGCGGGGTGCGGAGTGCGTTATGTCTTCCTTTCACGGCTCGCGTAATTGTACATGACTCGCAAAATGGTGGTTTCTTTTCACGGGAGGTGTCTTTCAGACCGGTTACTTTGTGTTGATTATGTAATAACTTCCTTTTATTGGACATTAGTATATAAACTCCCATTTTAGGGTTAATACGTTATGAATCACAAATTCAGAGAGATCACAAGAGAGCCATTATAATTTGTGAGTGTGATTGTAGTTCATCTTGTAAATTCTTTGCAATCATAGTGAAATTATTTGATCTCGATGCCGATGGACGTAGCTATCACATTGATAGTGAACCACGTTAAATCTCTTGTGTCATTTCTTATTGTTTGCATTGAATTTCTTATTGTTACATTATTGTTCATCGACCTTGCTTCCGCTGTCGCACAACAATTGGCATCAAGAGGTCAAGTTTAGGTCCTTGGAGAGTTTTCGAGTGAAACAATGGCTAGAGATTCTATGTAACATCTCGGAAAAACTCGGGTCGTACCAAAAGAGAAGATGACCTTTTAAAAACGAGACAACTATAATCCGAGTCAAACCGGGATGTTAGAAAACAGTTTTAAACGGGTTTGAAATTAAGGAAAACGTGCGGATCGAGTTCTATTAGCGTTATTATGAACTAATAGATAATAAGAAATTCTTAGCAGCGGATAACAACGAAAAGTTAAATCTACTTATTACAACTTGAGAACGAAAATCGCCTCATAAAAACCAAATGTTCTTAAACTAAATTTTGAAGTTCTTATTAAGACTTCTCTATCCAAATAATTTATTTCTTCAAGGGACAATCCTCACTCCCCAGACCTGCAACTTAACTTACTGCTAGTCATTGCCCAGATAGGTAACAACATCATCGCAGGGTCGTTAAGACCAAAAGTACACGTCAGCAAACATCGCATACCAAATAAATAATAATGTAAGAGAAAGTTTTAATTTATTAGCTGACAATTCACAGAACCTTATGCTTCGATCATGCTTATTAAGAATAATTATTTTCATGTAAAAGTTAGTCAGCCATACTGCTGTACTATCCAGCCATACTGCCGGTACACCCAAACTCCATAAGTGAGACAATATATTAGGGGGAGCTAACCCCTAAGCAAGTCTCTACCATAGACACTCGCCTTACTTCGGTGCCTATGGTTAAGTATGCATACCCCCGCGGTGGCTCATAATGCCCTCATATACCGCGAGTAATTCATTTCCACCAATTGACGTCATACTACGTCCACTTTAAAGTTAGTGAGGTCATACTACCTCTGCTTATCAAAACAATGTATAAAAAAAATTATTGATTCGAAAGATAACATTATCTGCACTATATATCCATGCTTTACTTTTGTATACCATTAATATATGATACATCGGACTAATGCGAACCACGCTGCGTGTACATACCTTAAGCAAGATAACCAACTCACAAGCGTCTTAATCAATTCCCGGTCACGAATCGACTTCCTACAAGGTTCAATCGTATTCGGGAAATAAGCACACATACACATTTTCCTCAAATCATCCAACATACACATATTCAATCACATCCATACCTAGAATACTACACACAATCATGAACATCTATCACATACTATAACATGATAAATACACAAAACAGGACAGCCTATACAATCTGTCCAGAAACTCATCTTAAAACTGTCAAATTGAAAATCCGACTTCACTGTTGCGTCCGGAAGGCGTCAAAACCCCCGGGTACCAATTTTCATAATTTATAACATAGTATAAATATTTTTAACTCAATTTCAAAGCCAAAAAATGTTCCAAAAACACATTTTTTTCACCATTTTCAAAACCTACGGGATTTTGTCATTCCATCATTTTTTTTATCACAAAAATATAAATATCAATGCTTTATGTCCTATTAAATCTAAACAACAAAATTTACATAAAAATAAATTTTAATGAATTATTATTATATATTTTTTTTCAATATAATTCTTTTTACACAAATGTTTTCACACATACACATCACATATATACATGTATATATTTTTTTTTACCAACATTATAAGTTCCTTCTACTAATCAATAAAAATAAATAAATTCCTAACACCACATACATTTTTTTTTTCTATGAACATCCATTTATATATATATATATATATATATATATATATATATATATATATATATATATATATATATATATATATATATATATATATATATATATATTATATATATATATATATATATATTTTATATATATATATATATATATATATATATATATATATATATATATATATATAGATATATATATATATATATATTTTCAATCATCCATCAAACAATTTCTTCACACATATGTAAACATAACCAAAACCCTAAAAAAAAACATACATCAATTTAGATAGAAAATACATCATACTTTCACACATGAATTTTTAAATCATGAACAAATCATAAACTATAAAATAACACACATAAAAATCATAGAAATTTAAATTAAAATTTAAAAAATAAAAACTAGATTAAGAATTACTCACAATTGCTCAAGAACAAAACACCAAAATTGATGAACCAAAGGTGATTTAGGCGTGAGGATTAGAGAGTTTTTTGGGAGTGTTTTCTTACTTGCAAATGGTTTTGAAATGAAGGATGTAAGGTAAGGAATTAATTAAGGAATTATAGGATTTAATTACCAAAATGGAAGTTATAATCTTCCCCCAAAATCTTCCTATGGCCGGCCAACACCCATTCACATTCCCTTTTTTTTTTTTTTTTGAAATTAAAGATAGATTAGGAAAAAGGTTTGGACTTAAAATAGTTTTAATTGCCTTAAAAGTTGAAGTCTCATGATTTAACCTACTAACAAAATAAATAATAAAAAGAAATATATTTTTCTAAAAAGAATAATAATAATAATAATAATAATAATAATAATAATAATAATACTAGCAAATCATTTAATATATCGGAAAAAAAATATCGGGGTGTTACAGACTACCCCCCTTAAAAAGGTTTTGACCCCAAAACCTCAACGTACAAACACAAACACACAACAATCAAACACAAAATACACAACAATCACACGCATAAAAACGACAAAACAAGCACACAACAAAAGAAATAGATCAAAAATAACTCAAAGCGCGCAAAATCCTACCGCTTCCTACCCCCCTTAAAAAGTTACGTCCCCGTAACTTACTAACCTGAGGAAAAAGGTACGGATACTTCTCTCGCATTGAAGGTTCTGTTTCCCAAGTTGCCTCTTGTGATTGATGATTGGACCATAGAACCTTAACCATTGCAACATCTTTTCGTCGAGTACTGCGAACCTTTCTATCTAAAATCTGAACAGGTTGCTCTTCATAGGTGAGGCTTTCATCAAGTTCTAACGGTTCCGGGTCTAAGACATGCGAAGAAGCCGCAACATAACATTTTAACTGGGAGATATGAAAAACGTCATGAACCTTACCCAGCGCATTAGGTAACGCTAACCGGTAAGCTAACCTTCCAATCCGCTCCACAATATCATAGGGGCCAATGAAACGCGGGCTTAACTTCCCACGAGCACCAAAACGAACCACACCTCTCATCGGAGACACACGGAGTAGAACTTTGTCGCCCACTTCGTACTCATCAGGCCGACGTCGGAGATCGGCGTACGATTTTTGTCTATTCTGGGCTGCCTTCATTTTATCACGAATTAACTTTACTTTCTTAGTCATTTGCACAAGCATATCAGGTCCTAAGGTGACAGATTCAGTAAAATCATCCCAACATACAGGACTACGGCACTTACGACCATAAAGTGCTTCAAACGGAGCCATTTGAATTGTTGCCTGATAACTGTTATTATAAGAGAATTCCACTAAATCCAAATGTTCATCCCATGAACCTTGCCATTCCATGGCTATTGCTCTCAACATGTCTTCTAGTATCTGATTGACACGTTCAGTCTGACCATCCGTCATAGGGTGAAAAGACGTGCTATGAAGAAGATTGGTTCCCAAAGCCTATTGTAATGACTTCCAAAAATGTGACAAGTATCGAGTATCACGATCAGAGACAATAGTACGAGGTATTCCGTGATATCGAACAACGTATCTAATATAGGCACGAGCAAGTTGTTCCATATCCCACTTACAATTCATCGGAATAAACCTTGCAGACTTAGTAAGCCTATCCACAATCACCCAAAGAGTATCATTACCAGCCTTAGTTCGTGGCAACCCTAACACGAAATCCATAGATATGTCATCCCACTTCCATACCGGGACTTCCAGAGGTTGCAGTAACCCAGCTGGTCTTCGATGTTCACTTTTAACCTTTTGACACGTTAAACACTTGGAAACAAAATCTGCAATATTCTTTTTCATACCTGACCACCAAAACATACATTTTAAATCTTGATACATCTTATCTCCACCAGGATGAACCGAGTATCTAGAATAATGAGCTTCGTTCAATAATTTTTCCTTCAAGGAGTCACACCCATCCGGCACACACCACCGTCCTTTAAAACGAAGACTACCGTCCTCATGAATTGTAAAACCTTCAGCTTTCCCTTCACTGATCTGCTCCCGAAGTTTAATGAACTTTGGGTCTTCCAGTTGCTTAGCCATAATCTCTTCGAAAAAGGTAGGTTGAATAGACAAGGCACTCAACTTGGCTTCCAATTCCCCTTCTTGGATTATCTCCAAGTTCATTCTCCCAAACTCCTTGCACAACTCCTCAGAGGTTATTAACGCTGAGACTGAATGCCTCGATTTTCTGCTCAAGGCATCAGCGACTACATTCGCACGGCCTTCGTGATATGAAATCTCCAAATCATAATCACTGATAAGTTCTAACCAACGTCGTTGGCGCAAATTCAACTCGGATTGAGTGAACAAAAATTGCAAACTTTTATGATCCATAAAGACCTTGCATTTGACACCATAAAGGTAATGTCGCCAGATTTTCAATGCGAAAACCACAGCCGCTAACTCCAAGTCATGTATTGGATAATTCACCTCATGAGTCCTTAGTTGACGTGAAGCATACGCCACCACCTTTCTATCTTGCATTAAAACACAACCTAATCCATGTTTGGAAGCGTCACTGTAGACGGAGTATTCCAAGGATGGATCAGGTAAGGTCAACACAGGGGCTGTAGTTAACTTCTCCTTCAATAACTGAAATGCCTTCTCACACTCCTCAGTCCATTCGAACTTCTTTTCCTTCTTCATCAAGGCTATCAGTGGACGAGCGATGCGAGAAAAGTCCTTCACAAAACGACGATAGTATCCTGCTAATCCCAAGAAACTCCGGATATCTGTAACATTCCGAGGTGTAGACCAATCTCGAACAGCTGCTACTTTTGCCGGATCAACGGAAATTCCTTCCTTAGAAACAATGTGACCCAGAAAAGCCACTTGCTCTAACCAAAATTCACACTTCGAAAACTTAGCATACAACTGATTCTCTCGCAGAATCTGCAAGACTATCCTTAAATGCTCTTGATGTTCTTCTTGGCTCTTGGAATATACCAAAATATCATCAATGAACACCACCACACACTTATCGAGGTACGCGTTAAAAACCCGATTCATCAACCCCATAAATGCTGCAGGTGCGTTGGTCAACCCAAAAGGCATCATGGTAAATTCGAAGTGTCCGTATCTGGTTCTAAAAGCTGATTTACTAATATCCTCCTCCTTGATACGTAACTGATGATACCCTGACCGCAGATCAATCTTGGAAAAGACTCCTACCCCTTGCAACTGATCAAAAAGATCATCGATCCGTGGTAATGGGTACTTATTCTTAACAGTGACCTTATTAAGTTCTCTGTAATCAATACAGAGACGCATCGTTCCGTCCTTTTTCCTTACAAACAACACTGGGGCTCCCCAAGGCGACACACTGGGTCTTATATAACCCTTCTCTAACAACTCCTCCAATTGGACTTTCAATTCTTCCATCTCCTTTGGGGCCATTCGGTAAGGAGCTTTTGAAATTGGCCTTGTCCCAGGGATTAAATCAATCGAGAAATCCACATCTCTTCTTGGCGGCATACCAGGAAGTTCTTCTGGAAAAACATCTCTAAAATCACAGACTACTGGAATGTTCTCAAGCTGCAACTCCCGCTCCCCTACTTTACTTATACTACACAGAAACCACGGTTGCCCTTGCTTGATTAACTTTCTGACCTTCAATGAAGATACAATTTTTATCCTCGGTCCCTTAGGAAAACTCCTATATTTAACCTTCTCCCCCCTAGGTCCACTTAAAGTCACTAACTGTTCTTCACAATCTATTATCGCTTTGTATCTACTTAGCCAATCCATCCCAAGTATTACATTTAGATCATCCATTTCTAGAGAAAATAAATTACTTGGAAATTATACTTTCCCTATCTTAACCGGCACTTCACGGAACAACGTATTAAAATGAAAAGTCTCCCCAGAAGGAGTAGAGACTGAAAAAGATGTTTCCTCGGAGTTCTCTAATTCTAAATCCTTAACTCTAGACTTTGAAACAAACGAGCACGATGTACCAGAATTAAAAAGTACTTTAACGGATTTTGTATTAATACAGAACGTACCTATGACCACATCTGACGCCTGCGCTGCCTCCCTCGAGTTAACTGCTGAAAGCCTGCCGTCGTTCTGGGTAGAAGTAGTAACACCTCCTTGATTACCACGTTGGCTCGAAAAGAAATTCTCGTTTCTAGCATTTCCCAGTCGTTCCTGAACACCGGAGTTATTTCCCGGAAACCTAAGGTTTGAGGCACCTCCCATGTTTCGGCCAAAACTTCCACCATTGTGATTCCCCCTTCCAGGTTCATTACTACTCCGTCCGTTAGTGAGTCTTTGTTGTTGGAAACCTCTATGATTTCCCCCTTGCAACTCTTGTTGTCCTATGGGAGTATAACACTCGTACATTCTATGGCCCGGCTTACCACAGTAAGAACAGTCCACTAACGCACCCCAGCAGTCCCTTCCTGGGTGATTCTTTTGGCATCTCCTACAGTTGAAGATTCTTTCCTTCCCATTGCGATCATACAAAGGCTTCTGCATTCTAGCCTCTAGTCTCGAATTTCCCCCATTCTTGCTGTTTTGACCAGAATGGAAACCTTTCTCCTGAAAGCCTCCAAACGGTTTGTGCTTCTTAAATTGATTTTGGACTTGATTACTCGCATTCGTATCATTCTGAAACACGGGTTCTTTTCTCTTTTCTCCGCTATGGCCCAACTTCTCTTTTTCCTTCCTGATAACATTCCAATCTGCGCAGCTCTCTTGTATAGCTGGTCTAACGTATCATATCTATCAGTCTCAATGTATTTTTGGATCTCATACGATAGACCTAACTCAAAACGCTGTATTTTCTTTCCCTCAGTTGGGACATCGTCAGGGCAAAACTTCAAGTATTCCATAAATTTCTGATAATATTCATCTACCGTTAGGTTTCCCATTTCGAACCTAGCAAACTCATTTGATTTGTCCTTCCTAACATGAGGCGGATAAAATTGGTCCCTTAACGCCCCCTTAAATCCTTCCCAGCTTAAGTCACCGTCGTTTTTTGATATCAACCTCATCTTACTATGTGTCCACCAATAGTCAGCGTCTTCCACTAGAAAAAACGCGGCTTGGTCAACCATGAGCTCAGCAGGACATCTCACCACGCTAAAAAGCTTGTCAAATTCTCTCAGCCAGTTTTCCAACATAGAAGGTTCACCTTTTCCACTATAAGTCCAGGGTTTACTCTGGGCTATTCTCTTACTAATTGACGAAGCCTTTTCCTCCAAGGATTTTGGTCTCGGATTCCTTGCGCCAGCTAGGGCCTTAACTAAGTTTCGAAGCACGCGGTCAGAGTTTCCTCTTGGCACGGACCTCCTCAAAAAGGGTGGCATGATGGCAGGTATACTGCATTAGGTTAAACAAGGTATGTAAATACATTTCTACAGCGTTTGTGGTTAAGGAGAAAAATTCATTCTGTTATAGTTCTAAAATAAACAAGGTAGTAGCCCTAAAGGAAAAAAAAAAGGTTGAACAATGAGTCTATAATCAAATCTATTCATTTTTTCCTTAAATACAATACTGAATCGATTCTAGTTACTAATGTTTAGACTTTTAAAACAAAATTCAAATTCAAAACATAATATCATATAGTTCCAATCTAAAAAGAATACTTGGGTATAAATTCCCACATAATCATTGTTCAAATACTACAAAAGTCCGAGATAACCAACCAATTCACTTAACCAACAGGATAGTTCACAATTTATTCTACTAAGGAACTAGACATACGAACTCGTACACATGCATAATCAAATAAAGTAAAAACAATCAGGCAAATAAAGGCGACGCATCCAGACGGTCCTGATCCTCCATGTATTGATCAGGGTCAAAATCAGCATCACCAGAGTCATCGCTAGACGCGCTATTGGAAACAGAAAGGGTTCCTACAGATAAGAAGTCACTCATAGTAAGTCGCGCTACGGAATCAGAAAGCTCTACAATTATTGGCTCAGGTGGTTCCTCCTCCCACATCATTTTCTCACTTTCTTCCTCACTCATGAGATCCTCTCGCCTCACTGGCCAACCCCCTAGAATAATTACCCCGCTATCATTATCACTCAACATTCCATCTCTATCAGCTAGTTCCCCCTCCTCATCAGCATTATATCCATCCCCTAAGTTATCCTCATCAGGCTCTTCTACCACTCCTAAAGAATCCTCCTCCATAAATTCTCCCTGCTCCTCATCAGAATTTTCTTCGAAATCCTCCTCAAATTCTTCTTCTGGGTCCTCATCGGGGTCCTCCTCCGGGTCCTCTTCTGGATCCTCCTCGGGATCCTTCTCGAAATCCAACTCGTCGAAGATTATAAATGGCACTGAGTTTGGGTTTACTACGGGAACATCCTCCTCATTACTATCTCTCCTTGCCCCACTAGGTTCTGGAACGTCAACTCCGTCCCGACCCTCAGTTTGCACTGCTCTTACCCTTCTGTCAACCTCTAGGTGAAACTGGTCACTCCTCTCTTTCAGTGCAATCATCTCCTCTTCCATTATTCTTTCATACACTAGTTTGGACTTTTTGTAGATCATTTCCATTCGTCGGGTGTAATCCAAATCACTTTCCCCCTCTTTTCTATCCCAAATTCCCAGAGCCTCTATTTCTGCCTAGGCTAGGGCATTAACTAAAGCTCTCCAGGGTTCCTCTCGGGTATTAATTCCCTCCTCGGCCGGTCTTTTTCTTTTATCCATGAAAAAAAGTAATAATTGAACTTCCTGACTCACAAAGAAAGAAAAGAAGACAATTAATTTCTGAGATAAGACAAAGATAGATAATTCAAAGCATCAGAGATATAAACACATAAATCCTATCATGCACACATCAAAGTTATCCATGACATCATGCTTAAAGACACCAAGCACAACACATCATATCCCCTTAATGTCTACCCCTTTTACTCTCGTCAAATTTTTTTTTTCTACGTTAGTCTATCGGTACAGATAAATAACACTAAATAAAACTCCCGCTCTGATACCAGTTGTAACATCTTGGAATAACTCGGGTCGTACGAAAAGAGAAGATGACCTTTTAAAAACAAGACAACTATAATCCGAGTCAAACCGGGATGTTAGAAAACAGTTTTAAACGGGTTTGAAATTAAGGAAAACGTGCGGATCGAGTTCTATTAGCGTTATTATGAACTACTAGATAATAAGAAATTCTTAGCAGCGGATAACAACGAAAAGTTAAATCTACTTATTACAACTTGAGAACGAAAATCGCCTCATAAAAACCAAATGTTCTTAAACTAAATTTTGAAGTTCTTATTAAGACTTCTCTATCCTAATAATTTATTTCTTCAAGGGACAATCCTCACTCCCCAGACCTGCAACTTAACTTAGTGCTAGTCATTGCCCAGATAGGTAACAACATCATCGCAGGGTCGTTAAGACCAAAAGTACACGTCAGCAAACATCGCATAGCAAATAAATAATAATGTAAGAGAAAGTTTTAATTTATTAGCTGACAATTCACAGAACCTTATGCTTCGATCATGCTTATTAAGAATAATTATTTTCATGTAATAGTTAGTCAGCCATACTGCTGTACTATCCAGCCATACTACCGGTACACCCAAACTCCATAAGTGAGACAATACATTAGGGGGAGCTAACCCCTAAGCAAGTCTCTACCATAGACACTCGCCTTACTTCGGTTCCTATGGTTAAGTATGCATACCCCCGCGGTGGCTCATAATGCCCTCATATACCGCGAGTAATTCATTTCCACCAATTGACGTCATACTACGTCCACTTTAAAGTTAGTGAGGTCATACTACCTCTGCTTATCAAAACAATGTATAAAAAAAATTATTGATTCGAAAGATAACATTATCCGTACTATATATCCATGCTTTACTTTTGTATACCATTAATATATGATACATCGGACTAATGCGAACCACGCTGCGTGTACATACCTTAAGCAAGATAACCAACTCACAAGCGTCTTAATCAATTCCCGGTCACGAATCGACTTCCTACAAGGTTCAATCGTATTCGGGAAATAAGCACACATACACATTTTCCTCAAATCATCCAACATACACATATTCAATCACATCCATACCTAGAATACTACACACAATCATGAACATCTATCACATACTATAACATGATAAATACACAAAACAGGACAGCCTATATAATCTGTCCAGAAACTCAACTTAAAATTGTTAAATTGAAAATCCGACTTCACTGTTGCGTCCGGAAGGCGTCAAAACCCCGGGTACCAATTTTCATAATTTATAACATAGTATAAGTATTTTTAACTCAATTTCAAAGCCAAAAAATGTTCCAAAAACACATTTTTTTCACCATTTTCAAAACCTACGGGATTTTGTCATTCCATCATTTTTTTTATCACAAAAATATAAATATCAATGCTTTATGTCCTATTAAATCTAAACAACAAAATTTACATAAAAATAAATTTTAATGAATTATTATTATATATTTTTTTTCAATATAATTCTTTTTACACAAATGTTTTCACACATACACATCACATATATACATGTATATATTTCTTTTTACCAACATTATAAATTCCTTCTACTAATCAATAAAAAAAAATAAATTCCTAACACCACATACATTTTTTTTTTTCTATGAACATCCATTTATATATATATATATATATATATATATATATATATATATATATATATATATATATATATATATATATATATATATATATATATATATATATATATATATATATATATATATATATATATATATATATATATATATATATATATATATATATATTTTCAATCATCCATCAAACAATTTCTTCACACATATGTAAACATAACCAAAACCCTAAAAAAAACATACATCAATTTAGATAGAAAATACATCATACTTTCACACATGAATTTTTAAATCATGAACAAATCATAAACTATAAAATAACACACATAAAAATCATAGAAATTTAAATTAAAATTTAAAAAATAAAAACTAGATTAAGAATTACTCACAATTGCTCAAGAACAAAACACCAAAATTGATGAACCAAAGGTGATTTAGGCGTGAGGATTAGAGAGTTTTTGGGAGTGTTTTCTTACTTGCATATGGTTTTGAAATGAAGGATGTAAGGTAAGGAATTAATTAAGGAATTATAGGATTTAATTGTGATAATTTCCTTAACCATTCAATTACCAAAATGGAAGTTATAATCTTCCCCCAAAATCTTCCTATGGCTGGCCAACACCCATTCACATTCCCATTTTTTTTTTTTTTTTGAAATTAAAGATAGATTAGGAAAAAGGTTTGGACTTAAAATGGTTTTATTTGCCTTAAAAGTTGAAGTCTCATGATTTAACCTACTAACAAAATAAATAATAAAAAGAAATATATTTTTCTAAAAAGAATAATAATAATAATAATAATAATAATAATAATAATAATAATAATAATAATAATAATAATAATAATAATAATAATATTACTAGCAAATCATTTAATATATCGGAAAAAAAATATCGGGGTGTTACATTCTACAATAAGAATCGAGAAATTTACTGGGAAAAATAGCTTCGGGTTGTGGCAAATAAATATGAAGGCTCTATTGAAACAGTAGCAAATCTGGTGTCCGTTGGCTCCAAAGACTACTACTGCGGGGTCGGAAGACGGATTAAGTAACGAGCAATTGGCAGTAATGGAGGAAAAGGCTCATTCTACCATTTTGCTAAGTTTGGATGATCGTATCATCACAGAGGTCGCTGATCAGGCTACAGCGGCAGAATTATGGATGACATTAGAGTCATTGTATATGACTAAGTCGCCGACCAACAAATTATTGTTGAAGCAGCAGTTGCTCAGCCTCCGAATGCAGTCAGGTACTCCCTTAGGGGAACATCTTGAAAAACTTAACTCTATTTTATTGGATTTGCGTAACTTAGATGTTAAAATAAATGATGAGTATGCTGTGTTGATTTTACTTTTGTCTCTACCGTCTAGCTATGAGAGTTTTTTGAGTCTTTTGTTGTTGGTAAAGACTCTCTAACCCTAGAAGAAGTGAAAGCAGCACTTCATACTAGGGAACTTCGTCAGAAAGCTATAGGTGATAACGGGGAGAGTGGCAGTGGGTTGTTTGTTAAGTCCGAGAAATCTAAAAAGAGGCAGGGGGTTAACAAGGGCAACAATACTGGGTCGAGTGCTGGAAACAACAATGAGAGATCTAATAAGACTGCAAGGAAGACCTGTTATTACTGTAAGAAATCGGGTCACTTTAGGGCTAATTGTCCGGTGAGAAAGGGTAATTCCCAAGCTGCTGTAGTTGAGGAAAAAACCGAAGGGGAACTATAATTCTGAGGAAGACTTGGCATTAGTGAATTCTGCTAAGTCTGGGGATCTTTATGATGATTAAGTTCTAGTTTCGGGGTGTTCGTTCCATATGAGTCCGCGTCAAGACTGGTTTGACACATATAAGTCTTGCAATGGGGGTAAAGTTATTGTAGGTAACAATGCACCTTGTAAGATTACGGGTATTGCGTCAATGAGGTTGAGGACTAGTGATGGGCGAAAGTTGACATTGACTAGGGTGGGGCATGTCCCTACTTTGGGGAAGAATTTGATTTCATTAGGTTCCTTGGATGATTTGGGATACAATGGAGTGTTTTCGGATGGGGAGCTGTCCATTTATCGAGGTTCGGAGTTGGTACTTAAGGGTATCAAGAGGAACACCCTCTATGTCTTTGAGGGTGTCACACTGTCTAGTTCTGCGGTTTGCGCATCGGTGTCTCACCAGGAGATGACCAAGATTTGGCACATGAGGCTTGGTCATATGGGGGAGACGGGGATGCAGCTATTGTCTAAGAGGGGTCGACTATCCGGGATCAATGTTTCCATCCTTTAATTTTGTGACCATTGTGTGTTTGGGAAGAAAAATAGGTCAAAGTTCAGCAAGGGTGCTCACTTTATTGATGATGTGCTTGATTATATCCATTCAGATTGCTGGGGTCTATCTAGGGTTGAAGGTATGGGAGGTTTCCACTACTTTGTGTCATTTGTAGATGACAAGTCCCGATACACATGACTTTGGTTGCTTAAGTTAAAGGATGAGGCTTTTATGGCTTTTAAGCAATGGAAAGCTTTGGTGGAGAATCGACAGGGTAGGAAGATCAATAAGCTATGAACAGACAATGGGCTAGAATTTTGCAAAGAGGACACCACAGCAAAGCGGGTTAATTAGACACTGCTTGAGAGAGTTCGATGCATGCTCTCTAATGCAGGGCTTGGGAGGAGGTATTGGAGTGAAGCTGTGATGACAGCTTGTTATATCATCAATAGGGGTCCTCATTCAGGATTTGACTTCAAAATCCGGTTTGAGATCTAGAGTGGTAGGTTTCCTAGTTTCTATAATTTGAAAATTTTTGGCGGTGTTGCTTATTATCATGTTAGTGAGGGTGATCTGGATCCACGAGCCAAGACGGGGTGTTTTTTATTAGGTACGGTGATGGTGTGAAGGGGTTTAGGATCTATTCACCTTCGGAGGGTCGAGTGATTCTTAGTAGGGATGTGACTTTTAACGAGAGCACAATGTATTCCAAGAAGAGTTCGGAGTCT
This sequence comes from Amaranthus tricolor, assembly GCF_026212465.1. Classification (NCBI taxonomy): domain Eukaryota; kingdom Viridiplantae; phylum Streptophyta; class Magnoliopsida; order Caryophyllales; family Amaranthaceae; genus Amaranthus; species Amaranthus tricolor. Next base: position 14,411,854 of record NC_080052.1, read on the forward strand.
TCTGATTTAGGGAAGAAAGGGGATAACATACTACAGACAGATGGGATGCTTGAGGTACATCAATCATCCATTGCTGATTTACCTCAAGTGCAGTTTATTGATGATGATGCTGAGGTTCCAGTGCCGTACTCCTGAACCTAAGGTTGTTCCATCTTCTCCTACTTCTGGGGAGGATGTGGAGTAGTCTAATCATGGGTCATCTAGTCAATCTGACACCATTCTTGATAGACCTAGACAAGTTATCAAGAAGCCTGTTAGGTTGATTGAAGAGATGGAAGGAAGAAATTGCTTTGTTGAGAATTTGACAGGTTATGCATTGAGTGTAATTGATGATGTAGAGTCATATGAACCTGCCACGTATAAACAAGCAATTAGTTGTAGTGAGTCGGCGCAATGGCTTGCTGCAATGGGTGAAGAGATGCAGTTTCTTTATAAGAACAGAGTGTGGGAACTTGTGAAGGTACCAGAGGGGAGGAAGCTTGTAGAGTGCAAGTGGATTTTTAAGAAGGAAGAAGGGTCATCTGAATCTGAGAAAGTTCATTTTAACGCTAGGCTAGTTGCAAAGGGGTTCAGTCAGGTAGAAGGGGTTGACTTTGTGAAGATATTCTCACCGGTGGTTCGACATACTTCTATTCGTGTGCTGGAGTAGCTAGATGTTAAGACAGCTTTCCTTCATGGTGATTTAGAGGAGTAGATTTTGATGAAGCGGCCCGAGGGATTCGAGATTCCAGGGAAAGAGCACTAAGCATCCAGATTGCTAAAGGCATTGTATGGACTTAAGCAATCCCCTCGGCAGTGGTATAGGAGGTTTGATTCTTTTATGGTTTCACATGGTTTTGATAAGAACTCGTATGATTGCTGTGTGTATCATAATAAGTTAGATAATGGCTCCTTGATTTATCTACTGTTATATGTTGATGACATGCTTGTTGTCACAGAGAATAAATCTGATGTTGCTAGACTTAAAGAGTTGCTTAGCTCAGAATTTGACATGAAAGATTTGAGTCCAGCTAAGAAGATTTTGGGTATGGAGATCTATAGGGATCGGGCTACGGGTAAGCTTTTCTTGACTTAGAAAATTTACATCAAAAAGATTTTGTCTCGTTTTGGGATGGAGAAATCGAAGACCATAAGTACACCAACATCTGTGAGCTGCAAATTATCTTTGTCTATGTCACCTCAAACTGAGGACGAGTTGGCGTATATGTCTAGGGTTCCTTATGCTAATGCAGTTGGTTGTTTGATGTATGCTATGGTCTGTATTAGGCCGGATATTAAGCACACTGTTAGTTTTGTAAGTAGGTTTATGTCTCAACCTGGGAGAGAGCACCGGCAAGGGTGAAATGGATTTTTTGCTATTTGAGAGGGACAACTGATATTGGTCTTGTGTATGGGAATGGTAAAAGGAGTGTTTGGTAACTGGGTACAATGATTCTAATTATGCAGTTGATGTGGATGGCAGGAGGTCGGTGACCGGGTATGTGTTTACTTTGGGTAGTTCTGTGGTTAGTTGAAGTCTACATTGCAGTCTTCGGTTACGTTGTCTACTACAGAAGCTGAGTACATGGCTTTAACTTCTACAGCTAAGGATTCTATATGGCTCAAAGGCCTTGTAGGTGAACTGGGTATTGCACAGGATTTTGCTGCGGTGTATTGTGATAGTCTAAGTGCCATTTGCTTAGCTAAAGACCAATTGCACCATGATTGGACACATTGATGTTAGGTATCATTTCTTGCGTACTGAAAAGAGGGTAAAGGTAAAGAAGATCGGGACCGCTGACAACCCAACTGATTTCCTTACTAAGTCTGTTCCGTTTAGTAAGTTTAAATATTTCTTATACTTGCTAAATATTGATTACTATGTGATGTAGTAGGCCCTTAGGGGCAGTGTTGGGGAGCTCCTGTTGTAGGCATGTTGGCCTTAAGGTGGAGCTTGCCTGGGGCTTGTAATGCAGGTGGAGCATTATGAGTTGTTATACTTGGTGATAAGTATTTGATGGGTCTTGGTTGGAGACTGGTCGGGATGACTTTTGGTTGAAGACTTATCGGGATGTACGGCTTATGCATGAGCTTTGCATTGAGTTTTGGCTTGAGATATGTTCACTATGTGTTGGTGAGATCGTGCGCTGACTACGAGTTCTCGTCAAGGTGGAGATTATTGAGTATGGTGACTCCAACTAGTAGCACCAGGGAGTGGTGAAGAAGATGAATCAAGAGAAGAGTCATGGAAGAGCTGAAATATGAGCCCACGGGGCGCGGAGAAGCCCGTAGGGCGCGGAGTGCGGTCTATCTTCCTTTTGCAACTCGCGTAGTTGTACACGTCTCGCGAAATGGCGGTTTCTGTTCATGGGAGGTGTCTTTCGGGTCGGTTACTTTGTGTTTATTATGTAATGACTTCCTTTTTCTGGGCATTAGTATATAAACTCCCATTTTAGGGTTAACACATTATGATTCACAAATTGAGAGAGATCACAAAGAGAGCCATTATTATTTGTGAGTGATTATAATTCATCTTGTAAATTCTCTGTGATTATAGTGAAATTATTTGATCTCGATGCTGGTGGACGTAGGTATCACATTGATAGTGAACCACGTTAAATCTCTTGTGTCATTTTTGGCTAACTTGATAGTACATTTTTAATTTTTCAATTTAATTTTAGATTTGTTGATATTGAGGATGTGCCTAATAGATTAATGGGATCATTGCACTTGCTGGAATAGAGTAGAAATGATCGTAGAAAATTGAATATAATATAAAGCAAAGTTGACTTGATCTATTAGATCCAAAAAGTCAACTTGCTTTTATATGATGAATCAAAGGGATGTATCGGCACTTGAAGCTAACGCAAATTTTCTTGGTTAGTATAGGAAAGACCACTTGACTTTTTCCCTAGAGAAATTTTTCATGCTTTATTTTTTCTTGATGGTTTATTCTATATATATTAAGCTATTTGTTATTATTAGCTTAATTACACATTAGGTTAGTCATTTAGCTAATCCTTCATAAGTTGTCTAATTCCCTCTAATTGTAATCCAAAATCTTTAACCCTCTCTTCTTTTGCAAAACCACAAATTCCCATTGTAGATCATCTTGAAAGCTTCAAGAAAGCTTTACTTTCATTATAAAACATCTAGGCTAAGTGTTGATGTAGCCCACATTGGGTGAGCCATATTGATTCCTTTGTCTTGTTGTCGTTTTTATCAATTTTGTATGATTGGTAGTTCTTGAATTAGGGTGTCAAATTTTTATTTTTCCCGAATATAATGGTAAGATCAAACTTTTGGTCGTATGGTGAATTAGCTGTTTTAAATCACTTAAATCATCTTAAAACACAACAATTAGCACCAGAGAAGGGTTCTTGGTGATTATTTTGAGTCATTGATAGATGTTTGGGTTCGATGGGCTTCCATGAAGTTGGAAATTGAATTATTTTATAGAAATCCGCATTTTGGCTTGTGGCTAGTCAATATAAAGGCCCTTCTTACTCGACATCGTGTGCAAAAGGTTGTGAATGGTGTGGCAAAGATGCCCATATGAGTGATCATTGCTAAGTGGCATGAAATTGACTCCAAGGCTATTAATGCCATTCAACTATGTTTCTTTAATGAAGCTCATAGGGAGGTCATAAAGTAGTCTACTATGGTATATAGGATAAGCTTGAATTTCTATACATGACTAAAAGTGTGACCAATATGTTACTCTTGAAGAGTAGCTTTATGATATTATATTAGAAGAAGATAACTCTCGTATATGTCTCACTTGGATTAAATTTTTACTATTATAATGGACATACATAATATGTTGCACTTCATGATGAGAACTTGGTTATTTTTTTGTTGTGTTCTTTATCACTTTCCTATAAAATTTTCGTAAAATTTTGCTCTATGAAAGGGGAAATCTTAATAATGATTTGAATAATACTTCTGAGAGACTTAGTAGCGAAAATTAGACTCATAAATCAATTGGGTTAGTGATGAGTTGTTTGTAAGGGTTTAGGTAAAATAATGTAAAATATTGTTTATAATTAAATAATGCACTTGTAGCTTACAAGTCAAACTCAAAGAAGTTTTGATGAATAAACTTTATCTTATTCTAATTATTACGTGATAAGAAGCAAAATATGTAATGAGAATTGTATCTAAATCTATTAAAATTTCAGTTCAATTCGACTAACAACATATGACTGAAGCTTAGGGTATTGGGAATCACCTAATTCACATACAAATATCAATGATTGTCATTATTTATTGTATATAATCCTTAAATAGCTTTAAAGTGATCTTCTGAATCTCAAACTCTCGTTATATCTATTATATTCGTTTTAGGACGTTATTAATTTAATCCTCAAACTCCCATTTTATGGGTTGAATTAATAGGATTTTAACCTAAATATACCTTAAATCTAATTTACTCCTAATCTCAAGCTTTCGTTTGATTGATTAGGTTAATAAAAATATTAATTTAAGGTTGATTTAGCACAATTTTAATCATGAATCCATAATTTTATAACAACTTACTATAAATACTTAATCCTTATTTCAATTAGGATTAATCCCTCTAACCGAGATAAAACTAATAAACTATGACTAATCTTGCTAATAATTAACAAACATATGACTAATATAGATGACATAATGATAAACTTGGAATAAAAAGTAAATATAAACTTACTTGGAATATGTGAAATTAAAATGATATTTATTGACGATTTTGTGCAACAATACTAATTGTTAATGTAGAAATTGAGAATGAAATTTGAAAGCTAAACACTAAAGTCAACTTTGATCTCACAAAAAACCTAGAAATAAAGACATAATGAAACTCTAACATTCTACTTCACGATCTATTCTCTAACCTATACTCAATTTATAGAGGGGGATTTGGGAAACAACCTTTCCAAATCTTTCGAAAACTAACAAATTTAGTTTAAATCTGAACTTTAAATTTGAATTCAAACACTTCTAAAAATGAGGAAGAATGCATCAGAAGAAAAGCGACAGGTCCATAACTAAAAAGTGATGACTCATTGCTTGGTCACTAACCTAGACATTGCACTCCAAAAGTTGGCCAACAACTCCCAGCTTTCATGGAGAGTGTTATGAAAGAGCTAGATATACATGCTTACCTATAGGAGGTTCAATAGGCTTGAGATCATCAGATATACATACTTTATTTTAAGTTTGCGAGATTTTTTTGTGGGACTGCGTGTAGTGGATTAGAGATCAAAGACCACTTGTTTTATTTTTTTACAATGACTCCCCTGTGAAATTTTCTAATAACAATAAGAGTTTGACGAAGTCAACGTTTGTGGTATTTAAATTCTTAGTCGTAAATGTAACATATGAAAAAAAAATTTTATAATTTGGAATGAGAGCTATATATTTTTTTTCTTTTTGTTTTTCTTTTTACATGTGTAAAATATTAAAACTTCAACCACTTCTACCTAGAGGTGTTCACCGGTCCAAATCCAGACCGGACTGATTAGAATCCGCTGGACTGGAAGATCGGAATTTGAAATATTCTAAGACCGGAGATCGAACTGGTTCCATCAGGTAACCAGTCCGGTCTCAGTCTAACATAGTTTCCTTCCGGTCCCGATCCGGGTTTAAACCGGCTAGACCAAAAGTAATTTTTGATACCCAAAATAAATTTAAAATATGAAAGATTTTAAAATAATTCGGCAAATTAATTATTATAAATCAAAATATTTGTGTAAAAAATTTATTTGTGTTAGAAATAAAAAATATAAGCCCTTTAAATAAGTATATACATAATAATCGTAAATATTATTCCTCTTTAAAATTACTTTTATACATATCTGGTCTATCCCGAAATAAAGAATAAGTAAGACCCAGAGTTTGGATCGAATGCAACCAGTCCAATTCGATTTAGGTCCGATCTCAATCAATTCCGATTCGAACGGCCGGTTCGGTCTCATTTAGCATACCCCTAGTTCTAGCCCTTTGCCCGTTTCCTTGTTAATGAAGATTTATATTCCAACTCCATTGTCTTCATTCATTTCGACATAGCCCAAACAACCTCATTCCTCTCGACACGTTCTTTGAAAATGGCCATTGATTGCTGAAATCTCTTCTACAAACAGTCACTCATCTCCCGCTTACTGATATTCGAAGAATCATAGTAGCGAAAATAATTGGATTCTCCTTTTTGCGACTCTTTCAAAGGTAATTTACCAATTTTTTTTCTGCATTCTTGATTATGTTTGAATGAACAATGGCTAATTAATCTTTCTTCCTTTTCTTCCTCTGATTCTTGTTCGGAAGGAGAAAGAAACACAACGACCTATTTGCCCTAATTCGATATTCGAAATGAACCGTTCAATGGAATTCAAGGTCTTCTTCCTCACACATTCCTCTGAGATTTCGAATGCAACCATGGCTATTTAATTGTCAAATTTTCGAAGCGAAAAGAACTGTCAGTATTTGTTCGTTTGTCCTTGTTGGCGCAATATTTTCGGAGGTAATACTACTCTACCAATGTACTTCTTTCGCTTTTATTCTTATGGTTTTAAATAAAAAATTTTCTTCCTTAAATCTTGTTTTATTACCTTGTTGTCTTCTTCATGAACCTTTATTAATTATAATACTAATTAATGGTAGATTACTAGAACTATTAGATTTATGATTGTTTATACTTAGTGAGATGAATCTTATGATGGTTGAAATTGGATTAGAGGAATGTTAAGATCGGAAATTTTGTTGAGGAATATTTATAAAGATCATATGATGAACAATTTTACATTCTTGGATGAGGTACTAAATTTTTGTGGACTTCTGGATTGAGTTACTAATTTTTCTTTGCGAACCTATGGATTGTAGGTTAGAATAATCACCTTTATGTTAATTAAATGTATATTGGGCAAATAATGTAGGGTAAATTAATTGATGTTAGAGTAAGTTGGTTGGATTTGGATGACTATTAGAAATTTATAAAGATTATGAAATCGGAGTAAAGGTTGGTTATTGGTAAGTTATGTATGATTTGAATCCTTGAATGGATTAGGTGATTCTTTTGGAATTATTAATTTTGGGATAGAATAGTTGTATCTATTAATTGAAAATACAAAGAGAATTGTGGAGGTTATAAATCTTTAAAAGAATGTAAACAAGTATAGTTTGCGGTTATTATATTTGGGGGTTGAGTTAGAACATGCACACTTCTTTGATGATTAAATGCTAGAATATCGTCCTTGTTAATCTATAGTTATAGGAGTAAATGTAACAAGTTATGTGTTAATATAATAGCATCAAACACACGTTTGTGATGTTATGATTATTATTATGCTTCAGGAGACGACTTTGTCGAGGAGCTCTTCTAGTTGACTACTGAACTTGTTTTGGCTATCTCAAGCGTCGTGTTTGGTGAGTAGTAGCTGTAACACCCCTGAATTTCCAACTCTTTAAATGAAACCAAAATTGTAAAGGAAGGGAGCGGGTGTTACATAAAAAGAAAAGAAAATGAATATACATATAAATATGCGTTAAAGATTAGCTTTAAAAAGATGAGTAACATTCGGCAGCATTGCTATTCAAAATTGAGGATGTGACAAAGATAGGTAAATAAATGATACAATTAAGTTAATCTAAGGCCTCAATGCCTTCCAAGAATATGTCACGACGGAATGAATTATCGTTGCCTCCTCAAATCATCAATTCCAATACGGATGGTGGTTCCAGTGTTACCGCATCGCTTTTAAGACTACAAAAGAAACATTCTTGTGACTATACATCCAAACTATGCAGCGGAACTATGAATCATACAATAAGTCACGTGGCTCCATACAAAAAATTATACAACCCAATGACTTTACAAGCAATATAGCAGCTATAACACATCAAGCTACGTTTATAACAATTTCTACGATCGTACTCTTCTCTTTTCCCCAATACAGTGTAAAAGAAGCTCTTATACATGTTATGTCAAACTATGATCCTCCTGTTACTCAACATAACGACCATAAACAAATGACGGGTTGTTACAGTAGCAGTCCTTTAAAAGGGTCTGGCCAAACTACTGTTTCAAATGGTTTTATCAAAGTTGCTTTGAAGATCATAACTATTGAAAGTGATTCTTGATTGATTGATTATGTTGATATTGTTATATTGTCAATGGATGGGGCTTACGAGTTGGTCATTGACGGAGTAGTGGAGCGTTGTCTCTACTTCTGTGTTTTGAGGTGAATTGTCATTCAATATTGACTAGTGTCACCCGACAGTAACATAACCTTCGATTTGATTTATTGTGTTTTATTTTGTTTTGAATTGCTCCTTCACATTCAGTCTATCTGATTAGTTGTTTAATTCATTTTAGATTTTCACGAGCAGCGATAGCAGACGGGCTCTAGGGCTACAAAGGTGGTGACTTGGAGATATTAGATGTGACACTGTCATAGATATGGTTCATAGTCATGTGTATTGCAGGGCTTGTGATGTATTGTTAGATTAGTTTTGATATATTTTACACCTTATTAGCTAGTGAATTCCTTGGGATTTGGTTGGATATTGTATATATGCTTGTTTTGGTTGATTAGTATTTTGACATGGTATTAGTCTTACTTAGTTTTGTTATTAGTTTAATACTAGTGGAAAAAAATCTTATATGCTGCGGTTTTATCCCCGTTATATGTTGCGGTTTTAACCCGCAACACTAAAATTGCAGCATATTTTTTTTTGTTTTTTCTTTTTATATTAATTCGCCACTAAATATTAATAGCTATATATATAATAATTATTACATTAATGATCATTCAATATTTCCTCAATCATCACTAATCATCATCCAAATTAATGATTACTTATATATATATATATATATATATATATATATATATATATATATATATATATATATATATATATATATATATATATATATATATATATATATATATATATATATATATATATATATATATATATTGAATTGGTTGATCGGGGTATTAAATTGAGATATATTATTTTCTCGTGTCGACAGCGGATTCGTAGACAGAGATTATTAGGAACGTACGTTGTCTAGGATCGCGTAACAAGGTAATTCTCAATATCCATCTAATTAGGATTATCCCGTTAGTGTTATGTGCTAAGTGATAATTAATGTGTTTAAATGGGATGCGTGATTTGATATAACGTTATTTTGTATGATATTATGTTTTATATATTCTCAAATTAAATCTACTATTATTTTTGTCAACCTTGAATTTATAATTACTATTTCGATAGAATTTATATTATTATTTAGATAATGAAATTAGATACGGTTTAATTTGAAAGACAAATACTTATAATATTATTATTTTGATGAAAGTTATATTATTATTTTAATAATGATTGTAAATGCGATTGAATTTGGGAGGAAAATATTATGATATAAATATTGCAATTGAATATTATTGAGATATATTTATTGGGAAAATTTATGATCATAAAATAAAATGTATAATGTATGTTTGATTAATGTTTGTGTGCTCGCGACTAATTATTAAAATATATTAAATCACGTAAAGTGTAACACGAGGGAAATGAAAATCTTATATTTGTTGTGATCCATGTATAAGGGTGATGAACAGGTTGTCCTGTTTCGTTAGTATAGCTACCGACATGTATTATTATTTCTGATACTTGATATGATGTTTGGTCTTCCTTCTATTTGGTGTGATCCAAGTCGAAGGAGTGTGCACACTAGGGTTCCCTGAGATTACTTTGTTGGCCTTGAATTATTTGGGGTGACGACCTCTTTATGAAGTAGGTATAGGGGTAAAGCCTCGGCCTACTGGCGTTCTCGTTCCCTCGTATTAAAAATTGATTGTCGTTATTAATTATCAAATTAATAAATTGGTTTATGTGATATTATATATATTGTTTTCACAAATTGTTTTTTCTTAAACTTAGCTATATTATTTTTGCAAAATTATTTTCAACTCAAATTATGCTTTATTTTCTTAAACTATTTTCATACTTAATTTTTTTACGGGATGGAGTTGGAATTACTCAAATTTCTGATTTTGGGCGTTTTTTTTCTTTGTTTTTCTGGCATTCTTATGTTGCAGGTTATTGATTGCGTGGGAATTGTGGAATGAAGATCACTTAAAAACATAGATTTTATTTAAGTCGTATTTCAGTTTAAATTTTACCTTAAGTTAAATTTTATATGGTCATAGATTGCGCTTCAGTCTTTTCTTATGTTGTAACATTCCGATGAGTAGGTTTTGGTTCATGTTTTTCATTAAAGGTCTTTTCAAAAGTTCGACCTATTTTGAGGTTGTTACAAAGTGGTATCAGTAGCTTAGGTTTGTTTTGGTCAAATCTTAGGGTCGTTTAGGATTTAAAGTTGATAAAGGCTTAAATTAAAAATAGGTTAGATGGTACAAGGTAAAAATTATTTTAAATAATATAAGTAAGTTACAAATAAAAATAAATTATGAGAGTGGAAACAAATGAGTTTATTGTTTTGAAGTACTTTTAAGTACTTAGTAGTAGTGTGTTATTTCTTTTAATTATATTTTCGTTGTCTTTCATTTTTTTTTGTTAGATGCCTCGATTCCGTTGCACTGCTAGGAAAAGGGTTAGAAATTTTCGTGATGCACCGTACCACCCATCTATGAAAGCAGGAGAACCCATTTCCTCATACATCCATAATCTCCGTGTAAGCGTGGAGAACTGCCACCTAAATAAGTATCATGGCAACTCTGATTATAACACACCACCTAAGCAAGCAGATGTCCTTATTTGAACCTTAAGTGATGTAGGCCCTTATGTCGAACTTAAGAAAGAATACAACGACATAATTAAAAACGGGAGACCCAATTGGGAAAGGTATGCGGATGAAAATGAGAAATGGTTCCTTACTATAGAATAGTTAGAAAAGAGGATGATCGATGCTAAAGCGAAAAGGATTTATAATGTATCTGGGAGCTCCTATGACTACGAGGATGAGTGACGGGGAAGATGATAACACCAATGCCATACGTATACTTATTCAATCTGAAGATGAAGGAACTATGAACCTAAGGAGGACTATGTGGAAGATCCTGAGGAGGATCCCGAGGAGGATTTTGAGGAAGAACCAGTTCGAAAGTGATTTTGATGATTACTTGTTAACTAGAAAAATGGGATAGGTTGGAATTTGTCAGCTTTAGATTATTTTGCTAGTTGTCTTTATTTTTGAACAATGTTGATTTTATTTATTGTCATTGGATTATTATTTAAAAATTTATATTAATGAATATTTTCATGAGTCTTTTTATATTGTGTGTGCAAATTGTTTCCTTGTCTTTTCTTCAATCTCAATTATTGAGAATAAGTGTGTGTATGAACATGATGGAAACATTAGTAGTGAATGCTTAGTTTCTTATATAGGCAGCCTATGCAATACTCGAACGTTTACACTCGATCTCGCAGGCGTCAACAAGCAAATAACATGGCCGAAACACTTGAACAAATTAGCAGCTAGAGTGAGGGTACTTGAGCAGTTGTCACAAAACATAGGACTACTAGTGCAAAACCAAGTTAACAATATGAACAATGGACATGATGACAAGCTGTCATGGCTAAGAAGATTGCCACTTTAAAACCCCCTATATTTGTTGGGAAAGAGTACCCTATGCTATTAGAGAATTGGCTACGCGACATGGAGAAAATATTTACTGCAAATGGAACTCCTGAGACCCAAAAGGTTAACCAAGCTACGTTTTACCTACATGAGGATGCCGACACATGGTTGGTGTTGGCCTCTTAGGTTTTGATAATGACTTCACTTTTAAATAAACAAACATGTTTTAGAGATTGTTTTGTAGGTGAATATCCGATTTTGTTGAAATCGTTGATGAAGCCTATGACTTGGTTCGTGGAAGTTGTACGTGTCTTAGAATATCCAAGAAGTTAGATAAATGCTTAGGACGTTAAAGGTAGACAGACGGTCTACTGTTCCTAAAGTTGACAATCTGACAGAAATTGTAGATGGAGACAGTACACTGTTCCCACGTCGCAGGTCTGGAGAAAAACATCGGCTGGAAAATTGCGAATTAATTATTTTCTGTTTTTAAGTTGATGTAACGGTTAAGAATTAAATTAATTGCTTAATTAATTAATAAATTGGCTGGCAAAACTATTTTTAGGTTATCTAAAAATAGCCTAAGACTTATTCTCTTTTAGATGAGATCTCCTATTATTTAGGATCTTTTGTTTTAACTCCTATGCTATTTTTAGCTTGAGGAAACCGTTTTCCTCTTTGAGCAAATGACAGCCGGACGCTTATTTTTTGGCAATTCCACTATCTTTTTCTTTTGAGAACGTGGAGGATAGTAGTAGGTGTGTCTAAGGTAATTGCTAGCTGTTCCCACTATAAATAGGAGGAACTTTGCTCAAACCGTGATATCATCCAAGAGTGTCCATTAAGGGAGATCAATTAAGAAAAATATTTTCAGTTTTTAAATGCCAATTAATTTATTATATTTTTCGTAAAACATTTATTTAATTTTTATCCTCTTGAGAATTTGGCCTTGTAAGGGTATTTGTGTGTTTTGTTGTAACTAGAGTTAAGGGAAGTCTAGGGGAATAGAGAAGCTTCAATAGAAGCGTGAGAAGAAAAAGAGAAGGAGAAAGAGAAGAGAAAGAGAATTAGGCCTAGAGTAGAGAAGCTTCAAGTGAAGCAAATTATTTTATGTGATTGTAATTGATTGCCTAAACATAGTGAGAATTTTCAAATCCCGGGGGTCGTGATTTTTCGTTCTTATTAGGCCAAGAAGGTTTCCACGTAAAATCTTTGTCTTCTTTTATCTTTTTCATTTTAAGTTTAAGTTTTATGTTATTATAATTTCGCAAAATTAGAGGCAAAAAAATCTTAAACTCAATACACAACAATTCACCCCCCCTCTTGTTGCATTCGATCATCTATTTGCATTTCTACAATTGGTATCAGAGCACTGTTCCTCATTTAATCAGGAAACCCTGAGAGCAGTATCCTGTTCCATGGCAAGATGTTGAAGATGAACGAACGCATAGAAGAAGGGTACTCTACGCAAAGGCCACCCATGTTCGATGGGAAATTCTATACCTACTGAAAAAATAGGATGGAAATTTTCATAAAGGCCGAAAATTACCAAGTATGGAGAGTAATTGAAATAGGAGATTTTGAGGTGACGACCATAAATTCCAATAATGAATCAAGTCCAAAACCGATCACTGAATATGAAAAGGAAGACTTTTAAAAGATGGAGATGAACGCTCTTGCTATCAAGCTACTTCAATGTGGTCTCGGGCCAAATGAACATAATCACATCATGGATTGTAAAACGGCAAAGCAAATTTGGGACTTGCTGGAAGTTACCCATGAAGGCACTAGTGAAGTGAAGCGCTCCAAGATTGATCTACTAATGTCCATATATGAAAGGTTCGTCATGGAACCTAGGGAGAACATTCAAGAGATGTTCATCAGGTTCACAAATATCACGAACGAATTAATCTCTCTTGGTAAGATCATTCCCGTTGATGAACAAGTCAGGAAAGTACTTAGAAGTCTCCCTCAAGACGAACGCTGGAGAGCTAAGGTCACAGTCATCCAGGAATCAAAAGATTTCACCAAGTTCAATTTGGAAGAGCTGGCTGGTTCCCTCATGACTCACGAGTTGCATTTGGGAACAGCTGACAGTACCCGAAATAAAGGCTTGGCTCTAGCGGCAAATGATCATGAAGAATCAGAAACTGATGAGGAGGAGACTGCTATGCTAGCAAGAAAATTCAAAAAATTCTTTAGAAATAGCAGATTTGGTATTCAAAGACATAACAAAGAAAGAGAAACTGCTAACACGAAGACAAAATTTGAATGCCACAAATGTGGAAACACTGACCACTTCATCAAGGATTGCCCTCAATGGAAGAATGACAAGGGCAAGGGAAAGGCAAGAGAAGCTGGAAGACAACCCAAGAAAGAAAATTTCAAAACAGATTTTCGTAAAGCGATGATCGCAGCCTGGGGTGATACCGAAAGTGAGGCTGAAACAGAAGCTCCAGTAGAAGAAGAAACAGCAAATCTGTGTCTCATGACATCTCATCACAGCAAGGATGAAGAGTCCAAGGAAAAAGAGGTAATGTCTTCTAGCTCATTTCCTAAACACTTGGTTAAATTTAGTAAGAATAAGTTAATTAAGTTGCTCTTGGAGACACAAGAGAAATTAGATAAACAAAATACTAAGTGTCTCCAAATTAAGAAAGACCTTAACTCAAGTAAAGATCATGTTTCCTACTTAAATTCATTTAGGATCGATGTGCAAAGCAGATTTTTTAACCTGCTGGATCAGAATGTTATTTTGAAAGAAACAATTGAAAAAATGAAGCAGAAATTTATTATTCTTAATGTTGAAATAAATCAATATAAATTACTAGGATTAAGAAGAGACGTAAATGATGTATCCACTCATATGTTTAGCACTGAATTTCAAAAGTTGAAATTAAAATTAGAATCCTGTGAAAAAGAAAATGAAAATCTGAAAAATAAATTGAACTTAAAAGAAGAAGGGAAAATCAATGAAGTTCCCAAATGGATTCTGAATGCTAAAACAAAGAGTAAAGAAGGCCTAGGTTACATTAAGAATAATAGGAAGTAAACAGTCTACGTAGATCTCCCTAGTAGTAAAGTCTGTTCCTTTTGTGGCAAAACTGGACACCTTAAAAATCAATGTGTAAAAAGGGAACAGCATACCAAAGCAAATAAAAATTATGTCGAACGCATATGGATTAAGAAATGTGATTCAAGTATTATCGACAGGGAACCCAAGGATGACTGGGTTCCTGAACCTAACCATTAATTTGCAGGTTCAAGTGAGGAGGAACAAGTCATGGTATCTTGACAGTGGGTGTTTCAAGCACATGACGGGTGACAAATCTAAATTTCTCTCACTTGAAGCCTATGATGGGGGAACAGTAACCTTCGGTGACAATATGAAGGGTTAGATAATCGCCAAAGGAAAGGTTGGAAGGTCATGTTCCCATGCCATTGACAATGTTTTTTTAGTCGAGAATTTAAAACACAATCTGCTAAGTATTTCTCAATTTTGTGATAAAGGTAACTCTGTTAAGTTTACTTCTGAACGATGCATAATTTCTAGGAACAACACAGTAGATACTGTGCTCGAGGGATTCAGAAAAGGGAACACTTATGTAGTGGACCTGGACACTGTTCCCAAAACCAGTTTAACATGTTTAAGTGTCATAGAAGAAGACCCACTACTTTGGCATAAGCGTCTAGGTCATGCTAGTTTTACATTGATTAATACATTAAGATCAAAAGACCTAGTTAGAGGACTACCAGCTATAAAATTCTTAAGGAAGAAATTTGCGATCCTTGTGCCAAAGGAAAACAAGTAAGGTCATCTTTTAAATCAAAGAATATGGTGACTACCACTAGACCACTAGAATTAATTCATATGGATCTATGTTGACTAATGAGAATACAGAGCCGTAGCGGCAAAAAATATGTATTTGTCATTGTTGATGATTATAGTAGATTCACTTGGACCTTGTTTTTAGTAAGCAAAGATGAAGCTTTTGATGAGTTTGTTTCTTTCGCAAACAAAATACAGAAAATCTACCAATAATCAAATAATCCACATAAGGTTTGATCATGGAAAAGAATTTGAAAATTCAAATTTTACTATGTATTGCAATGAACATGGAATTAATCACAATTTTTCCGTACCTAGAACACCACAACAAAATGGTGTGGTAGAAAGGAAAAATAGAACTTTAGAAGAAATGGCCAGAACCATGTTGATTGCTAGCGGTTTACCTAGAAATTTTTGGGCTGAGGCCGTTAATACTGCTTGTTATATTATGAATCGTGTGTTAATAAGACCAATCTCTTCGAAAAAACACCCTATGAATTGCTCAAAGGTGTTAAACCAAACATCTCCTATTTTCGTATATTTGGATGCAAATGTTTTGTACATGTTAATGGAAAACGAAGTATAGGTAAGTTTGATGAAAGAAGCGATGAAGCAGTATTTCTTGGCTACTCATCACATAGTAAAGCTTACAGGGTATATAATAAAAGAACAATGAGTGTAGAAGAGTCAGTTCATGTCATTTTTGATAAAAATAACTTCTCAACAAGTGGACAGGAAAACAACCATGTGAAAATAGGTCTTGCTCATCTAGAAGACGATGATTAAGAAACGAAAATGCTAGATGAAGGAACAGCAGGCGAACAGCTGATCCCAGAAGAGGCTGAAAGGAACAATGATAATCTGGAACAGATAGTATTTCAGGAACAGCAGACTGTCTCCAATCTAGTAGTTCCCACAGACGAGCAAGCAGATCTAGAAGCTGAACAGCACAATAATCAAGCAGATGAAACCGAACATGCTTCCGTTCTCACAAGAGAATTTGTGCCTAAGCCTTGGAAATATCAAAGTTACCACCCTCTTGATTTTATTATTAGTGATATAAATAAGGGAACGCAAACCAGGTCCCAAATCAGAAACTTTTGTGCACACTTTGCGTTCCTATCATCACTTGAACCTAAAAACCACGAGGAGGCTCTAAAAGATTCTGAATGGATAGTTGCCATGCAAGATGAATTGAATGAATTCGAAAGAAACAAAGTATGGCACTTGGAACCCAAACTAAAACACAAAAAGGTAATTGGTTTAAAATGGGTATTTCGGAACAAATTAGATGAGCACGGAATAATTGTGAGAAACAAAGCAAGTTTCGTGGTCAAAGGGTACAATCAACAAGAAGGTATTGATTACACCGAAACTTTTGCTCCGGTAGCAAGGTTAGAGGCTATTAGAATTTTAATTTCTTTTGCTGCATTTATGAACTTTAAATTATATCAAATGGATGAGAAATGTGCTTTTTTAAATGGCTTTCTTGATGAAGAAGTTTTTGTTGAACAACCCTCAGGTTTTGAAAATACCTCTTGTCCTGATCATGTCTACAAGCTTGATAAAGCTTTATATGGCTTGAAGCAAGCCCCTAGGCAATGGTATGAAAGACTGTCAAAGTTTTTGATACAAAATAACTTTATTAGAGGAAAAATTGACAAAACCTTATTCTTTAAGAATAAAGGTTATGATATTTTGGTTGTTCAAATTTATGTTGATGATATTATTTTTGGTGCTACTAATGACTTGTTATGTAAAGAATTCGCCAATCTTATGGGCATAGAATTTGAAATGAGCATGATGGGAGAACTAAATTTCTTCCTTGGTTTACAAATTAAACAAACTGAAAATGGTATTTTTATCCATCAACAAAAATACATAAAAGAACTTCTTAAGAAGTATGGACTAGACAACGCTAAGACAAATCACACACCCATGGCTACAAATGTTAGATTAGATGAAGACCTAAATGGAATTAATGTAGATCAAACAATGTATCGAGGCATGATTGGTTCTTTATTATATCTAAAAGCTAGTAGACCTGATATTTCTTTTAGTGTCGGTTTATGTGCTAGATTTCAATCGAACCCTAAAGAATCACATTTTACAGCAGTAAAAAGAATTCTGAGATACTTGAAGGGAACAGATGACTTGTCCTTATATTATCCTAAAAGCGATGTCTATGATTTGAAAGGTTTTAGTGATGCAGATTATGCAGGTGATCTAGTTAATAGAAAAAGTACATTAGGTATGGTACAATTTCTTGGCTCATGTTTAGTTTTATGGAATTCCAAGAAACAAAACACTGTTGCATTATCCACAGCCGAAGCTGAATACATAGCAGCAGCAGCTTGCTGTTCCCAAATGCTTTAGATAAAGTAGCAGCTAAGAGATTTTGGTATTAAATTTGAATGTGTTCCTATTTATTGTGATAATACCAGTGCCATATGTATATCTAAAGATCCAGTGCATCATTCACGAGTAAAACACATCCACATTAGGTATCATTTTCTTAAAGATAATGTTGAAAATAAAAATATTGTTGAAAGCATGTTAACACTAATGAACAAGTTGCAGATATTTTGACCAAATCGCTTCCGAGGGAACAATATGAAAAGACGAGATTGGAACTTGGTATGATCAAGCTCCACTAAAGTTGAAAGCAAGAATTCTCCATGAAGCATCATGAAATTGAAAAGGTGAAATCAACCACAAAATCTTGATTGAATATCAATTATTGAAGGGATCAGGTATACAGTTTATAAAGTACGTACTATGAATGTTTTCTTGATTGCATGTTTTAATTTGATCAGACCAAAGTAGTGTATGTTCGTATTTTTCTTAATATAATATAATACAAAATAATAATATAACATCATTCATTTCTTTCATATTTTCTTTCTAATATATGGTCAACTTAAATCAAAATAATGGGAATTGGTTTATTTGGATACGTCCCAACTCTTCATCAATCCTTGATCTCAAATGTAATGATTAAAGCATTTAAAGGATTGGACCTTTGGGTAACCGTCATTTCAACCCCTTATTAAACCCTTCTCTTACATCACACTACTCGCGCTTTCTCATCTTCCTCAAGCAACCGTCATCTACCTTTCCTCTCAAAACTTTTCAAAATCAAAATGAAAACCCCAAAATGCGGTGAAAATTCACAACCACAACCTTTCAGCGTGGTTCATCCTCCACCTTTACTTGATGCTGCACCATCCTCAACTGCTGAAACTACAAAAGAAACACCTAAACCCTCGACTGAGCATGCCGGTACCAAACGCCAAATCCCCACTCCTAAAGGTGGTTCATCTTCTAGGATAGCCAAGCGTTCGAAGCATGCTGATCCTAACAGTGCTGAAGAAGTATCAAAAGAGATGTCAGTAGGGTTCGGGTTAGATAAGTACTGGTATGATTCTACTCATTTTCCTCAACTGCATGACATTTTACAAAATCAAGAATGGGAGGTATTGATGTCCAATTTTAGTTGCAACTCAATTTTTCCAAACCTTATGCGAGAATTTATTTTAAATTTCTCTAATGATTGTGGGATGTGTTCTAGTACTGTTAAGAATGTGAAAATAGAATTTAATAGTGCTATATTGGGGAATGGTTAAATGTTCCTAATGTTGGATTTGATACTTATTATGTTGGGTCGAAGATAGCATTCTCTGGCATTAATGAACGAACAATTCTCAAATTTTTAGGGGTAGATCAAAAGAAGGGAAAGATTAGTCACAACGTTTTGTCTCCTCTGCATAAATTACTGTATAACGTTGCACGCAAATTCATATTACTAAGAAATTCCAAACGCAGTGAAGTGAGTTTGCGTGATGCCACCATAACTTACTGCATGGCAAATCATATTAAGATAAATTTTCCATCATTGATGATCTCTCATTTATTTGATTGCATTGAAAAGAAAAGTTTTGTTGGTTATGGAGGACTATTGACTTGGAATTTTAGAAAATTTGATGTATCTTTGGAAGGTTTGGAGTTCCCAATGGGTCCTAACATGAAAATAGGTGCTAAATGTTTACAAAATTTGCACCTAAAACTAAATGATGAAGGGATGTTAATGCATGATTTAGAGGAGGTTGTTGAAATCGAATCAGAAAAGGAAGGGGTAGTTGAGGAGGAAAAAGAGGAAAAGGAAAAATCAAGGAAGGAAGAAAAAGAGAAGAAGGAGCAAGAACCTGTTCCCATTGACAACGTTGAAAAAGGAGAAAAAGGGGAACAGGGTGGAGAAGCAAGTAAGGGGGAACTAGGAGAACAAGAGGAAGCCTTGGAAGATAATGTTCATCACAATCTCTTCAGTGATTCAAGTGATGAAGAGATTGTGATAGCAATGAGAAAACAGGCTAAGTCAATTCAGAAGAAGAGTAGGAGGTTAGCTTCGAAACGCAAGGCTACTATGGTTGATGAAACCACATCTGACACCATACCTGAGTCTACATCTAACAAACCTCCTTCTCCCAAGCCAACCACTCCACCACCACATCAAAATCCATCACCACCTCAATCACCTATTCACTTTACACCACCACCATCTCAGTCTTCACCAGGTACTGGTTGTGCTAACCCTGATTCTGTTCCTGCAGCTTCTTCAAACTTCATTCTCTCCAAGCTCCTTGACCTACAGTCTCAATTTACTGCTTTTCAAGATGAAATTCGAATCTCACTTGCTTCAATCGTTGATCAACTTACCCTGATGGAGAACCGTCTTGGTGCAAATTTGGATACTGTTGAAGTGCAGACCGAATACATAGATGAAGAAGAGACTGCTCCCTGATTCCTCTTCCCATGTTTTTACTGATTTGTTGGCTCTAAAATTTATCAAACAATTTCACTTTTGTTTTTGTACCATATGGGGTACAAAATTGTATTTGTTTTGTTGAACAACTGCTACATTTTCTTTCTTGTTTTTATTTCTGGTCTGTGATGATTAACTATATGCATATTTGGACTGCTATTTATGGTGCATGCTTTCGTTTATTGTTTCTTGTTTTCCTCTATGACAAATCTATATGGTTTGTGCTGTGGTTTGATATTCCCAATTCTTTTTGATTGATGACAAAAGAGGGAAGAGAATGCACAAACTTAAGAGAAGCTGTGAATACACATTCTCCAAATCTTTATTGATTTATATTGCTACAACAATGGAAGTTAATGTGCATAAGTGAGATAATTGTGATAGGAAATCAAATCAGCTTAAATTCATCAGAGTTGTTAAGTTTATAAATACTTTGATCTTGTGTTGTTCTGAATTTGTTTTCTTCAAAGCTGTTACTTTCTATAATACTTATGGATTGGTGTGTTAATTTGGATTTTATTTGAAAACATATTTGGTATTATGTTTTTAATATAGAGTAAATTGTTTTATGCATGCTTGGTAAATTATATTGTAACGAGTTGATTTGCTAAGTTATTTAGAGTTGCTTTAATCTCTAGTATGCTCTAAAAATTTTGTTTTACTCTATTTTACTTAAGTTTGTTTATAATTTTGTCTTCATCAAAAAGGGGGAATTTGTTAGCCTCTTAGGTTTTGATGATGACTTCACTTTTAAATAAACAAACATGTTTTAGAGATTGTTTTGTAGGTGAATATCCGATTTTGTTGAAATCGTTGATGAAGCCTATGACTTGGTTCGTGGAAGTTGTACGTGTCTTAGAATATCCAAGAAGTTAGATAAATTCTTAGGACGTTAAAGGTAGACAGACGGTCTACTGTTCCTAAAGTTGACAATCTGACAGAAGTTGTAGATGGAGACAGTACACTGTTCCCACGTCGCAGGTCTGGAGAAAAACATCGGCGGAAAAATTGCGAATTAATTATTTTCTGTTTTTAAGTTGATGTAACGGTTAAGAAATAAATTAATTGCTTAATTAATTAATAAATTGGTTGGCTAAACTATTTTTAGGTTATCTAAAAATAGCCTAAGACTTATTCTCTTTTAGATGAGATCTCCTATTATTTAGGATCTTTTGTTTTAACTCCTATGCTATTTTTAGCTTGAGGAAACCGTTTTCCTCTTTGAGCAAATGACAGCCGGACGCTTATTTTTTGGCAATTCCACTATCTTTTTCTTTTTAGAACGTGGAGGATAGTGGTAGGTGTGTCTAAGGTAACTGCTGGCTGTTCCCACTATAAATAGGAGGAACTTTGCTCGAACCGTGATATCATCCAAGAGTGTCCATTAAGGGAGATCAATTAAGAAAAATATTTTCAGTTTTTAAATGCCAATTAATTTATTATGTTTTTCGTAAAGCATTTATTTAGTTTTTATCCTCTTGAGAATTTGGCCTTGTAAGGGTATTTGTGTGTTTTGTTGTAACTAGAGTTAAGGGAAGTCTTGGGGAATAGAGAAGCTTCAATAGAAGCGTGAGAAGAGAAAGAGAATTAGGCCTAGAGTAGAGAAGCTTCAAGTGAAGCAAATTGTTTTATGTGATTGTAATTGATTGCCTAAAACATAGTGAGAATTTTCAAATTCCGGGGGGTCGTGATTTTTCCTTCTTATTAGGCCAAGAAGGTTTCCACGTAAAATCTTTGTCTCCTTTTATCTTTTTCATTTTAAGTTTAAGTTTTATTTTATTATAATTTCGCAAAATTAGAGGCAAAAAAATCTTAAACTCAATACACAACAATTCACCCCACTCTTGTTGCATTCGATCATCTATTTGCATTTCTACAGTAGGAAACTGAGGGACAAACCATTAATAACCAACCAAACTTTCACTGGGATTCTTTTAAGGTTGCTATCAGAGGTCGATTCTTCCCTGAACATATTAGGAGACAAAAGTGCAGTGAATTTAATAGGTTGAACCAAGGGAAGTTTATGAGTGTCAAGGAATATGCCCAAAAGTTTAATGAGTATGCTAAGTTTTGCCCTAACATGGTCCCTGATGAAGTTTCTAAGGCCCAAAAATTTGAGGATGGTTTAGCTTTCATGATACAAACTAAGTTAGGAGGAAGTACCTCATCTACTCTTATAGAGGCTTATTCTAAGGCTTGTAATAAGGAGAGGATCTTACAAAGAGAAGAAGATGCGTTGGGAAGGAACAAGAGGAAAGACCAAAGTAATGCGGATAATCAAAGTAATGATAAAAGACCTCGTTTTGGTAACAATGGGGGTAATGGTTGGAACAATCACCACGGAGGAGGACATAACTATAGGAACTACCAAAACCCTAGACAGAATGAAAACCAACAAAGGAATAGTAACCAGAGGCTTGGGTTTGCAAGAAATGTGAGAAGAGTCATTTGGGCTATACGTGTCAAGGCAAACCAATTAAATGTTATGCTTGTGGCAAAGCTGGACATAAGGCTAATTATTGTCCCAAGAGGCAAGAGAGAGGGAAACCAACCAGGGCAGAATAGACACAACAAGGGCTATAAGAACAATGGAGGAGGATCTAGGAACCATAACATCAACAACAACCGCTCGAACAATACTCAAGTAGGAAGTGGTTCAACAAATGACAAGTACAACGCCAACAACAATCAGAACAACAATGGCAACAATGGAAATGGAGGACGCACTTTCAATGGGAGACTCCACCTTATGAGCAAGAGTGAAGTTGAGTCGGACGCCAACATTGTGACGGGTACTTTTCTTGTAAACTTTAAACCTGCTTTTGTACTCTTTGATTCTGGAGCTTCACATTGCTTTTTATCTAAATCTTTTATCGAAAAACATTCCTTTAAGCCTTTTTCCTCATGCCAAGCTAAGGTAACCACACCCTCAGGTGAAACCTTTCTCAGTAAGAGCCTTTACTTAGGTATGCCTATTTTTATCTCTGAAATCGAACCACCCGTGAACCTTATCGAGTTTAATTTTAAAGACTTCGATTTGGTTTTGGGAATGGATTGGTTAAGGAAGTATTAGGCAAAAATCAATTGTGCTAAACAGAGAATTACCTTTAGAGGCCCTATGGGAAATAAACTAACCTACCAAGAAACTACTTTCGAGCCATCAAAGACCAAGCTTATCTCCACCTTAAATCTCCAGACCCATCTTAGGAAAGGCTACCCCGTATATTTGTGCCATGTAAAGGACACGAGCATGAAAGAGGACGAGTTAGGAGAGATACCTGTAGTTAAGGATTTTGTTGATGTATTCCCAAATGAGATTCCAGAGATGCCACCTGTGAGAGAGTTATACTTCAAGATTGATTTAGTTCCGGGAACAGGACCCATTTCATAGGCACCTTATAGGATGACACCTTCCGAGTTGCAAGAGTTGAAGGTACAACTTGAAGATTTATTGGATAAAGGATATATAAGACCATGTGTATCACCTTGAAGAGCCCCAGTGTTATTTGTTAGGAAGAAAGATGGAACATTGAGACTATGTATTGATTATAGGGATTTTAATAGTAGGACGGTAAAGAATAAGTATCCACTTCCTAAAATTGAGGATCTATTCGATCAACTTAGGGGTGCAGAGTATTTTCGAAGATTGATTTGAGATCAGGTTATCATCAATTACGAATTGCAGAAGAGGATATAGCCAAAACAGCTTTTCGAACGAGGTATGGGTACTTGTAACCCATTCCCTAAATCTAAACTTTTAAGTATGACAACCTTTTTTTCAATTTATTTTATATATTTTCTTTTCTTTTTATAAATCCTTTTTAATTATTATTTAAACTTTATCTTTTTCATTTAAAATCATTACTTCTACTCCTTAAAATTTTAAGTACATTTTGAAATTGTTTTTTTTTTTAAAAAAAAAAATAAATTATGCATATATAACGAGAATCTTTTAACTTATTTATTTTGAATTGGTTGATCGGGGTATTAAATTGAGATATATTATTTTCTCGTGTAGACAGCGGATTCATAGACAGAGATTATTAGAAGCGTACGTTGTCTAGGATCGCATGACAAGGTAATTCTCAAGATCCATCTAATTAGGATTATCCCGTTAGTGTTATGTGCTAAGTGATAATTAATGTGTTTAAATGGTATGCGTGATTTGATATGACATTATTTTGTATGATATTATGTTTTATATATTCTCAAATTAAATCTACTATAATTTTTGTCAAACTTGAATTTATAATTACTATTTCGATAGAATTTATATTATTATTTTGATAATGAAATTAGATACGGTTTAATTTGAAAGACAAATACTTATAATATTATTATTTTGATGAAAGTTATATTATTATTTTAATAATGATTGTAAATGCGATTGAATTTGGGAGGAAAATATTATGATATTAATATTACAATTGAATATTATTGAGATATTTATTGGGAAAAGTTATGATCATAAAACAAAATGTATAATGTATGTTTGATTAATGTTTGTGTGCTCGCGACTAATTATTAAAATATATTAAATCACGTAAAGTGTAACATGAGGGAAATGAAACTCTTATATTTGTTGTGATCCAAGTATAAGGGTGATGTACAGGTTGTCCTGTTTGGTTAGTATAGCTACCGACATGTATTATTATTTCTGATACTTGATATGATATTTGGTCTTCCTTCTATTTGTTGTGATCCAAGTAGAAGGGGTGTGCACACTAGGGTTCCCTGAGACTACTCTACTGGCCTTGAATTATTTGGGGTGACGACCTCTTGATGAAGTAGGTATAGGGGTAAAGCGTCGGCCTATTGGCGTTCTCGTTCCCTCGAATTAAAAATTGATTATGGGTTTGTCATTATTAAATATCAAATTAATAAATTGGTTTATGTGATATTATATATATTGTTTTCACAAATTGTTTTTCTTAAACTTAGCTATATATTGCTTTTCTAAAATTATTTTCAACTCAAATTATGTTTTATTTTCTTAAACTATTTTCATACTTAATTGTTTTATGGGATGCAGTTGGAATTACTCAATTTTCTGATTTTGGGAGTTTTTTTTCTTTGTTTTTCTTGCATTCTTATGTTGCAGGTTATTGATTGCGTGGGAATCGTGGAGTAAGGATCACTTAAAAACATAGCTTTTATTTGAGTCGTATTTCAGTTTAAATTTTACCTTAAGTTAAATTTTATATGGACATAGATTGCGTTTCAGTCTTCTCTTATGTTGTAAGACCCTTTGTTGGATTTAAATTTATTAAGTTATTTCTTAGTCGTTAAGCCTTACATTTATTTTATTAGAAATAGATTTGGCAGTAACACTCCCATGAGTAGGTTTTGGTTCATGTTTTTCATTAAAAGTGTTTTCAAAAGTTCGACCTATTTTGAGGGTGTTACATGTTTACGAACAAATAAACTTGCTCCCAAAGCCAAAAAATGTTTCTTTGTAGGTTATCCTAAAAAAACAAGGGGTATTATTTCTACAACCGTCAAGAGAACTAAATATTTATTGCTAAAGATAGTACCTTTTTAGAAAGAGATTTTATTTCCAAAAAGGTAAGTGGGAGTAATATACGTCTCGAAGAAGTTTGAGAGTTGCAACAAGTGGACATAGATTATTACATGTCAGAAGAAGGAGCACTTGTGCCAATGCCTACGGTTCAGATTGTGCAGTCAATGCATGATACTCTTCACTTGCCTGACCTTGTACTGGAGGAAGTAATTCCAACACCACCACGTACTACTCAACACAAACCTAGTTCGTGTGGAAAAGTCTCAAATTATTTAGAAGGAAGTTTCTCCTATTGCTGCCCCACGTAGGTTTAGCAGACAAAGAAAGCCATCAAAAAGGTTTGTGGATTTCTTGTTAACTAAAAGTTCTGAAATAATGATTTAAGAACATGAAGAACCTACAAGATACAAAAGTGCCTTAGCGGGTTAAGACTCCGAAAACTGGCTTGACGCCATAAAATCTGAAACGGAAGCTATAATTGAAAATCAAGTATAGGACTTAGTCGATTTGCTTGTTATGGTAACGCCTATCAGTAAAAAATGGGTATTCAAATTGAAAGCAAACAAGGATGGAAACATTAGTGCTTTCAAGCCAAGACTAGTGGCGAAAGGTTACAAACAATTTCATGGTATAGACTATGATGAAACCTTTTCACCAGTAGGTATAGACTATGATGAAACCTTTTCACCAGTAGTGATGCTTTAATCCATTCAGATACTCTTAGCAATTGCTGCCTTCTATGATTATGAGATTTGGCAGATGAATGTTAAAACAACTTTTTTGAATGGGTTCTTGAAAGAGGATGTGTACATGACACAACCTAAGATTTGAAGGATCTAAAAAATTCTAAGAAAGTATGTAAGCTTCAAAAATCTATTTATGGACTGAAGCAAGCATCTCGGAGTTGGAATTTCTCTATGACGAAGCAATTATACAATTTGGCTTTCTCAAAAATGAAGATGAACCTTGTGTTTATAAGAAACTTAGTGGGAGTAGCATTGTATTCTTGGAGTTATATGTAGATGACATATTACTCATCAGAAACGATATTCTCATGCTTGACTCGGTTAAGCAATGGCTAAAGAATTGTTTCTCAATGAAAGACCTTGGAGAAGCTGAGTATATTTTGGGGATAAAGATATCTAAATATTGGTCTAAACGATTGCTCGGACTTAGGCAAAGAACTTATATTGATAAGGTTCGTACTGGGTTAAACATGGAAAACTCAAAAAGAGGATTCCTCCCCATGCAACATGGTCTATCCCTTTGCAAGACTCAATGTCCTTCAAACGAATGATGAGACTGAAGCATACAACATGGAAAACTCAAAATCATTATGTGTGCCATGTTTTGCACTCGGCCTGATGTTTCATTTTCTTTGAGTATGTATTGTAGATTCCAATCAAATCCAGGTGACGCACACTAGAATACGGCTAAGAATATTCTTAACTACTTGAGAAGGACTAAGGATCATTTCTTAGTACATGGAGGAAAAAGTGATCTATTTGTTGAAGGTTACACCGATGCTAGTTTAAAACAGACAAAGATGACTTTCAATCTCAATCTGGTTTCATCTTTTGTTTGAATGGGGGTGCAGTAAGCTGGAAGAGTTCCAAGTAAATCACCATAGCCGATTCTACAACAGAGGTTGAGTATATTGTTTCTCGGGTGATGCTACAAAGAAAGTCGTTTGGATTACGAAATTTGTTTCTAACTTAGGAGTAATCCCTAGTATTGGAAATGGGATTGTCTTATATTGTGATAACAAGAGCAAAGTACCATGATCACATCCAAAATCTAAACATGTGCTCAGAAAGTTTCACTTGATGAGATAATTGAAAGAAAAGATGTGGTAGTTCGTAGAATTCATACGTATAAAAATATTGCAGAACCATTGATTAAACCATTACCCCAACCCAAGCATCAGAGTCATACTAGGAAATTAGGGTTAAAACATATAGGAGAGTGGCTTTATATGTATTATATCATTTGCAATATTTGTAAAGACAGTTGGATATATTTATTTATGTTTATCAACAAACTAATTGTTTATATTTAATCATGGTTTGGTGTTATAAAAAATGTCCAAAGTATTTTATAACATTCAAGGTTTGTCAAATATGTGATTTGATAAATGTAATCCTATTAAGTGAACGAAGTTATTTAAATACATTTTGTCCCTAGTCCGAATCATTAAACTGGACATAAATGATTTATTCATGAACTAGTTTGTAAGTTGATTGATAGCGCAGTTTCATAAGCTATAAGAACATAAAGATGTCTAGTCATTTACATGGATATGTAATAATGATATATATTGGACAAACCTTTTTGATGTTCTTTAAAATATTTGAAGAGTTTTTATGGTTATATTTAGTGAATTCCTTTGACATGAGTATTACATTGTTCTCATTTAGTGATTAGTATGCTTTTGACATTCCCAAACGTCGCGCCGTAAAAGGAAACAATAAAGCGAATGATTGAGGTTATGAGAAATTAAGTGGGAGTTTTGGTTATACAAGATTGAATAAGTTCACCTATTTATTAGGATTGGTATCTTTGGCCTCTTGAAGAGTAAGAACTGAAAAATGCATGGACCGTGATTAAATGGATTACGTGTTAATTATTTGTTTTGACAGTTTAAGCTCAGATTTCATGAAATATAATTGAACATCAGTATGGATGACATGGGATGTCATTGTGCTATTAAGTTTGACATTAAGTGACTTAAGGAATTTAAGATTACACAATTGTTCTCAGACAAGTGGGAGATTGAAGGAATTAGATATCCTTCAATTAAGTGTAATTACTATATATAAATAAGACGAATTATGGGGACAAAACATATTCGATTGTTTTAGGTAGTCCATGGCATTTTACTAGAAACCAACTTTGATCTATATACTAATTGGATTAGTTTACTACTAACTATGGTCGAGTCCTATTAGGTCACATATATAAGTATTGATCGGATTAATTTATACCAAATAACATAAGATGCTAATTGGTATAATAGTGTTAGTTTGATGCATTGTTTAAGTTGGCATCTGCGAACGAAAAAACATGCATCACCAATGCGTTACTTGGTTCAATGTAATACAAGGTACTTCTCTACAACACCAAAGAGGAATAAAATAATCTCCATTTGGTCTAAAATCATGTTTGTTTTGCAACAAGGGTATATTATTTTTCTATATTTAATATAATTCATATTATGATGTCTCTTTACGTATCTATATTCCTATGCTTCTTCTTTTTCTTTTAACTTTACTAGGCAAATAACCGGGAATAATATCAATGTAAACCACTGATACGTGGCACTATACTATAGGTCCATTATTTTTATAATTTTATTTTTCTTTTTTTACTTTAATTATTTTATTATTTTTATTTTTACCTTTTTATACTTAATAAAAAATAACCATAATGGACTAATATTTTCAAATTTTTGTTTACCATTAAATTGTGCTCCAACTGAAATTTAGCACCTCCAAAAACAAATAAATTCAATCATGAACAAAGTTGAAAAAAAATAAATCAAAGTTTAAATTTTCATTTCATTTCTTCCAAATCACAACATTACACTTACTAGCAACGCTCAATAGATAAAAACAAAAGATCAACCCATTATTTATATATCCCAAATCCACCAAATGTAATCTATAAAACCAGTGAAATAACATTGAAGAGTTGATCATTTCCCAACTTTTCCTCTAAGTTTAACACCAAGCACTTTTTCCATTTTAGCAAGAACCATTTGATTAGGAACAGCTTTCCCATTCTCATATTCTTGAACTACTTGTGGTCTTTCATTGATCTGCTTCGCAAGCTCAGCTTGGCTCATTTTCTTGTCGATCCTCGCTTTCTGGATCGCAAGTCGGATTTCAGGAGCAACTTTAGCTAGAGCTGCCGGCTCTGTCTCTTCGTCGAGTTTTCGGGCATTTACGACTGTCGCAGAGGCTTTCTTATTAGTCCCTGCAACGGCTTTTTTGACGGTTTCTACAGGTATGCCTGAACGTAAAGCTTTGTTGATCGCTTTTGGGTCTCGGAGGTCTTGGGTTTTTGGGCGGGTTTTATGAAGGACTACGGGTTCCCAGTCTTGGGAGATTGGGCCGGATGATCGTGTTGGCATCTTTTTCTCAGAAGGATTGTGAATAGAGAAGAGGAAATGAGATTGAGATGCTTGTGCAGGGTAATTATGAAGTTTGATGAAGATGATGAATATGGGAAATGTTTATTTATACAAAGAAGTGTATCGAGAAGGTTCTCGGTAAGATGACAAAATGGGATTGATATTTTGTGTGTAGGGACTAGGGAGGTGTAGAAGCTTCTAGGGGGTAGAATGGTGGAAAGTTGGAATACTGTGGGCCAAGGTTTCAAATGGAGTTGCCTTGGGTGCCAAGCTAAAACCTAGAAAATTGTACTAATTCGTGTCTATGAATTAGTTGTTATATTTGGTTATGGATAAATATTTATGATGATTGCGCTCAATAAAGTAAAAATATATTGAAGTGAGTTTTTATTTCAATCGTTTAAATACATATTTTCATAATATTAACTTTTTTTATAATTTATAGATGTATATAATTTAATATATAAATGAACAAATTAACAGATTAGATTGTGTAAAAAGTCAAATGTAGCAAGTATAATGGAACGAGACATTAAAAAACAAAATGGGTGTTTTTTTAAGTAAAAGTTGAAAAGTCGATAATAAATGAGATGAGGGTATAAATTATATGAATAAAATGTGATGGTCTATTGTCGAAAGATAAAAATAACACAAATTGAGTGAGCGAACTATAAATAAAAATGATGCTAAATGGGTGAGACGGAAATAATTACATATGCCCTAAATGATACTTCCTCTATCATAAAAATTAAATTCAAGTATATTTTATGGAGAAACGAGAGAAATATGCATATAAAATGAATATATAAGTTACTTCATGTTTAGATGAGAACTACATAAATATAGTGTTGGTCATAGCCAAAGATAAAATTACAGCAAACTTGGTTGGCCATCTACAAAGAAAAATTAGAGAATACTTAAAAATGAAAGCTTTTTATATCTATTAGAGCAATGCATTTGATTGTATTTTTTCTGGTTTGAGTCGGTTTTCATTCGTTTTAGTTGAGATTGGAGATAATGAGACTTTGGGTTTAATGTGAAGTTGCTTCTCTTCAAAGCGTGTTATGATTAGAACTTTGTGGATCAAGTCAGGTTAGATTTTGTTTCGACTTTGCATTTCTTGTTTAAATGGGTTTATTACCGATTTAAATTGAGTTCAGTAAACAATGAGCTTTTTTGGTCATTCAGGGTCCTAATAAATATGTGTTTGAGATGATTGAGTAATAATTCTATTTATCATTAGATAGATCAAAAATTTTATTAAAAAAAACTCAATATATAAGAAAGTACTACGCATCTTGATATAGTAATACAACAATCTACAAAAAAATTGCTAAAATATACTACTCTGAAGAGCTATTTTCAACACAAAAAAAAAAACAAAAAACAAAACAGAAGAAAAGCATAGATTGATTATATTGTCATTTCATCTTTCTTGATGCTTACAAGCTGGAATATGCACCTATTTATACTGGAGAAGCAAGAAGGGGCATACTACAAGTAGCCGTTTTTTACAGCTTGCATAATGTACTATGTTTACTAATATTCTTTGCTCATGATTGTACTGAAAAAAAAAAGCTAAGAGAATATTCTTCTGATTTTTTGCTGCTGATTACCATGTATACTACCCTTAATATCCCCCTCAAGCTGAGAGGAGGAAGAACGAACTACAAGCTTGCACAAGAGCTTAATGTGCTGATTGGTGGGCAGGATCTTAGTAAAAAAATCTACCAATTGAGAATCAGAAGAAATGTACTGTGCGTGAATGATGTTACCATGCTCCTTTTCTCGGATGAAATGAGTAACTATTTCAATATGCTTCATGCGCTCATGATGGACTGGGTTTGAGGCAATAGAAAGAGCAGCATTGTTGCCACAATATAGGGTAGTAGGAAGGCAATTGGTAAGACCAAGATCTTTGAGGAGTTGCTTAAGCCACATAACTTAACAAATAGTAAGAGCCATGACTCTATATTCTGCTTCAGCACTGCTGCGAGCCACAATGGATTGTCTCTTGGCTTTCCATAAGAGAGGTGATTGACAAAGAAGAATGCAAAATCCTGATGTAGACCTTCGAGTATTTGGACAACCTGCCCAGTCACTATCACAATAGGCAGTTAGTTTAGTATTTGAAGTATTAGTAAGCAAGATACCTTGAGAAGGAGAGCTACTAAGGTATTTGAGAACCCTTAGAGCCGTCTGATATTAGATATTAGTGGGACTATGCATAAACTGACTAAGGACGTTGACAATGTAATAAATATCTGGTCTGGTTATAGTTAAATAAATGAGTTTGCGTATTAACCTTTGATAAGGTTTAGCCTTAGGTAATTATGTGCCATGATGAAGATGTAGCTTGGGATCCATAGGCAGTTTAAGAGGCTTACAACCTTGCATATTGTAAGATTGAAGTGGATCAAGAGTATATTTCTTTTGAGAAAGAAAGAAACCTTGAGGAACATGATCTACTTCAATACCTAAGAAATATCTTAGAGGACCAAGGTCCTTCATATAAAAGTGGGAGTTTAAAAAAATTCTTAGTAGCAGTAATATGATGCAAATGGGTGCCAGCAATGAGAAGATCATCTACATAAACTAAGACAACAATAACAATATTTGAAAAATGTTTGACAAATAAAGTATAATTTGATTTGGATTACATGAAGCCATCATTGAGTAAGGTTCTGCTGAATTTGGCAAACCATTGGCGAGGAGCCTATTTAAGTCCATAGAGGGACTTATTTAATTTGCAAAGAAGAGGAGAAGTGAGCCTGGTTTCCTCCCCCTTAGCAGTAACATGGATGAGGGAACCATACCTGGTATAACCAGGAGGTAACCTCATAAACACAGTTTCATAAAGGTCACCATGTAAAAAAATATTTTTTACATCCATTTTATGGACACACCACTTCTTTACGGCTGCAACAGCTAATAAAGACCTTACAGTGACCATTTTTGCAACAGGAGCAAACGTTTGCTCATAATCTTTTCCTGGCTTTTGATGATTGCCAAGAATAACCAATCTAGCTTTATACTTATCAAGGGTGCCATCAGCATGGTATTTTTTTTCTATAGACCCATTTACAGCCTATAGGTTTTTTGTCTTTAGGAAGAGTAGTGAGATGCCAAGTATGATTGTGTTCAAAGAACTAAGTTCCTCATTCATGGCAGCAGTCCAGTGAGGATCAGTAATAACATTTTTGAAATGTATAAGATCTTTGTTAAGCAGTGATTGAGACATGAAACATAAAAACCCAGTTGTGACAGGACTTGTAGTGGATGGATTGACTTTGGTTGGGGAAGGTAGTGCAGCATAACCAGCCAGAACATAGTCTCAATGCCATGAGGGGGAAGGTAGTAATAACAAGTGAGGAAACAAGTGCAGGGGAGGATGGGAGAGATGTAGAAACAGAATCATCAGGAAGTATAAGTGGATTGATAGAGATAGAAGGAGAGGGAGGAGTTGAAGGGGTAGGAAAGATTATAAAGGGGAAAATATGTTCATGAAATGTTACATCCCTGCTAACAAAAACCTTTTGAATCATTAGATTAAGAAGTTTGAAGCCCTTTTGATTTGAGGGATAACCTAAGAAAACACAAGGAATGCCTCTTGGAGAGAATTTATCCGTGTCTCTATTAGGATTAGTAGCTAAGGCAAGACAATCGAAGGTTCTTAGTTGATCATAAGAAGGGAGCTCATTGTAAAGAGTTTCATAAGGTGTTTGAAAGTTGAGAGCAGCAGTGGGAAGTCTATTGATTATATGCACAGCACAAAGGACACAGTCACCCTAATAGCTTAAAGGCAAACCAAATTGAAACCTCAATGCTCTAGACATTTCGGTGTTTTATTTCCACCCTACCATTTTGTTGGGGCCTATCAACACAAGATGTTTGATGAATGATGCTTAGGTTGTGAAAAAAATCAATGCATTGCCAATCATGAAACTCTAATGCGTTGTCTGATCTTAAAATTTTAATGTTATGATTGAACTGGTTTTTTTATCATGGCTGCAAAATTTTTAAACACTTGAAAAAAATCAAATTTTTGTTTTAAAAGTTGTATCCAAGTGACTCTTGAAAAATCATCTACAATAGTGAGGAAGTACCTATAGTGGCCCTTTGTAGGTACCGTTTATGCACCCCATATGTCAATATGAACAAGAGCAAAGGGTTGAGAAGCCCTAGAAGCACTAGAAGTATAAGGTTTCTTGGTGAATCGGGCCAAAGGACAAGTGATACAGACATCGCGTGGCGTGGGTGTGAGATGTGACAAAGGAGGGAGTTTTTATATTTTTGCAAGCGGAGTATGCCCTACTCTACTGTGCCATAGAGTATTGGTGGTCATGGGCTTGATCCCAGCAACAGTTTCTGGAATACTCAAGGATGTAGCAACACAATGTTCATTAATGGAGATAGGGTGGAGTGGAGAAGTAATATAGACCATTCACAGCTAAGCCACTTCCTTTGATGACACCAGTTATATCATCAATAATAAGACACTAAATATAGCCTTACAGTGCTCATCTCTACTGAGTTTTTGAACAGACAAAAGGTTGTGCTTGAAGTTAGGAATGTGTAAAACATCCTTAAGAGTTAAAGAAGGGCTGATGCAAACTAATCCTTTGTGAGAGATGAAAGAAGTTTCTCCAATAGTTAAGTTAATCTTGGAGTTGTGGTTTTGATGGACAAGATTAAGCAAGAGCCCTAAACTTCCTGTCATGTGATCAGAAGCTCCTGAATCAATGATCCAAGCTTCTTGAGTACCATCAACATGATAGCAGAATGTCATACCAGTATATGCACCATCTATTTCTTCTTCTATATCAGAAGAGTGTTGCTTGGATGGTGACGGCAGAAGTTTCATGAAATGTTCTATTTGATTTGAGGAAAGGGATAAAGTGGGAGCATTGTTAGAAGATCCACTGTTATATGAAGAAGTGTGCACACTCCTACCTCCTCTTCCACTCCTTCTAGGCCATCTGCCTCCTCTACCTCTTCTAGGAGAGGGTTGTTTGATTTTTTCTTTTTGAAAAAGGGGATGCCAGGAAGGATATCCAACAATAATCCAACATTTGTTTCCAATGTGACCTTCTTTACCACAAGCTGAACAATTAGACAAATCATTCTTTTTGCTAAACATAACAAGGTTATGATCTGATATGAAATCACTTAAAACCTCTCGTTGGGTTTCTTCCTGCTGCAACATATTACATGCTTCATCAACAGAAGGCAAAGGCTGTTGCATGAGTAGGTGGCTTCTATGTGTAGAAAAGGAATCATCAATGTAACACCCCGATATTTTTTCGATATATTAAATGATTTGCTAGTAATATTATTATTATTATTATTATTATTATTATTATTATTATTATTATTCTTTTTAGAAAAATATATTTCTTTTTATTATTTATTTTGTTAGTAGGTTAAATCATGAGACTTCAACTTTTAAGGCAATTAAAACCATTTTAAGTCCAAACCTTTTTCCTAATCTATCTTTAATTTAAAAAAAAAAAATAAATAAAAGTGGGAAGGTGATTGGATTTGGCCGGCCATATGGAGCAACATTAGGGGATTTGTAACTTCTTAAGGATATGGAAAGATTAAGGAGTAATTGCCTTCCATAAGTATTGCCTTAATTTTCCTTAATTTCTTTATTTCCTTAATCTCCTAATTTCCTTACATCTTTTCATTCCAAACCATTTGCAAGTAAGAAAAACACTCCCAAAACCCTCAAATTCCCACACCTAATCCTCCATTGATTCATCAATTTTGGTGTTTTGTTCTTGAGCAATTGTGAGTAATCCTTAATCTAGTTTTTATTTTTAAATTTTAATTTAAATTTCTATGATTTTTATGTGTGTTATTTTATAGTTTATGATTTGTTCATGATTTAAAAATTCATGTGTGAAAGTATGATGTATTTTCTATCTAAATTGATGTATGTTTTTTTTTAGGTTTTGGATATGTTTACATATGTGTGAAGAAATTGTTTGATGGATGATTGAAAATATATATATATATAAATGGATGTTCATAGAAAAAAAAATGTATGTGGTGTTAGGAATTTATTTATTTATTTTTATTGATTAGTAGAAGGAATTTATAATGTTGGTAAAAAAAATATATACTTGTAAATATGTGATGTGTATGTGTGTATACAATTGTGTAAAAAGAATTATAAAAAAAAAATAATAATAATAATTCATTAAAATTTATTTTTATGTAATTTTTGTTGTTTAGATTTAATAGGAAATAAAGCATTGATATTTATGTTTTTGTGATAAAAAAAAATGGAATGACAAAGTCCCGTAGGTTTTGAAAATGGTGAAAAAAATGTATTTTAGGAACATTTTTGGCTTTGAAATTAAGTTAAAAATACTTATACTATGTTATAAATTATGAAAATTGGTACCCGGGGGTTTTGACGCCTTCCGGACGCAACGGTGAAGTCGGATTTTTAATTTGACAGTTTTAAGTTAAGTTTCTGAACAGATTGTATAGGCTGTCCTGTTTTGTGTATTTACCATGTTATAGTATGTGATGGATGTTCATGTTGTGTGTAGTATTCTAGGTATGGATGTGATTGTATATGTGTGTTATGGATGATTTGAGGAAAATGTGTATGTGTGCTTATTTCCCGAATACGATTGAACCTTGTAGGAAGTCGATTCGTGACCGGGAATTGATTAAGACGCTTGTGAGTTGGTTATCTTGCTTAAGGTATGTACACGCAGCGTGGTTCGCATTAGTCCGATGTATCATATAATAATGGTATAAAAAAGTAAAATATGTATATATAGTACGAAAAATGTTATCTTTCGAATCAATAATTTTTATACATTGTTTTGATAAGCAGAGGTAGTATGACCTCACTAACTTTAAAGTGGACATAGTATGACGTCAATTGGTGGAAATGAATTACTCGCGGTTTATGAGGGCATTATGAGCCACCGCGGGGGTATGCATACTTAACCATAGGCACCGAAGTAAGGCGAGTGTCTATGGTAGAGACTTGCTTAGGGGTTAGCTCCCCCTAATGTATTGTCTCACTTATGGAGTTTGGAGTGTACCGGCAGTATGGCTGGATAGTACAGCAGTATGGCTGACTAACCTTTACATGAAAATAATTATTCTTAATAAGCATGATCGAAGCATAAGGTTCTGTGAATTGTCAGCTAATAAATTAAAACTTTCTCTTGTGTTATTATTTATTTGGTATGCGACGTTTGCTGACGTGTACTTTTGGTCTTAACGACCCTGCGATGATGTTGTTACCTATCTGGGCAATGACTAGCAGTAAGTTAAGTTGCAGGTCTGGGGAGTGAGGATTGTCCCTTGAAGAAATAAATTACTAGGATAGAGAAGTCTTGATAAGAACTTCAAAATTTAGTTTAAAGAACATTTGGTTTTTATGAGGCAATTTTCGTTCTCAAGTTGTAATAAGTAGATTTAACTTTTCGTTCTTATCCGCTGCTAAGAATTTCTTATTATCTAGTAGTTCATAATAACGCTAATGGAACTCGATCCGCACGTTTTTCTTAACTTCAAAACCGTTTTAAACTGTTTTCAAACATCCCGGTTTGACTCGGATTATAGTTGTCTCGTTTTTAAAAGGTCATCTTCTCTTTTCGTACGACCCGAGTTATTCCGAGATGTTACAACTGGTATCAGAGCGGGAGTTTTATTTAGTGTTATTTATCTGTACCGATAGGCTAACATAGACAAAAAAAAAATTGACGAGAGAAAAGGGGTAGACATTAAGGGGATATGATGTGTTGTGCTTGGTGTCTTCAAGCATGATGTCTTGGATAACTTTGATGTGTGCATGATAGGATTTCTGTGTTTATATCTCTGATGCTCTGAATTATCTATCTTTGTCTTATCTCAGAAAATTAATTGTCTTGTTTTCTTTCTTTGTGAGTCAGGAAGTTTGATTATTACTTTCTTTCATGGATAAAGGAAAAAGACCGGCCGAGGAGGGAAGTATTACCCGAGAGGAACCCTGGAGAGCTTTAGTTAATGCCCCAGTCTGGGCAGAAATAGAGGCTCTGGGAATTTGGGATAGAAAAGAGGAAGAAAGTGATTTGGATTACACCCGACGAATGAAAAAATAATGGAAGAGGAGATGATTGCACTGAAAGAGAGGAGTGACTAGTTTCACCTAGAGCTTGACAGAAGGGTAAGAGCAGTGCAAACTGAGGGTCGGGACGGAGTTGACGTTCCAGAGTCTAGTGGGGCAAGGAGAGATAGTAATGAGGAGGATGTTCCAGTAGTAAACCCGAACTCAGTGTCATTTATAATCTTCGACGAGTTGGATTTCGAGAAGGATCCCGAGGAGGATCTAGAAGAGGACCCGGAGGAGGACCCCGATGAGGACCCAGAAGAAGAATTTGAGGAGGATTTCGAAGAAAATTCGGATGAGGAGCAGGGAGAATTTATGGAGGAGGATTCTTTAGGAGTGGTAGAAGAGCCTGATGAGAATAACTTAGGGGATGGATATAATGCTGATCAGGAGGGGGAACTAGCTGATAGAGATGGAATGTTGAGTGATAATGATAGCGGAGTAATTATTCTAGGGGGTTGGCCAGTGAGGCGAGAGGATCTCATGAGTGAGGAAGAAAGTGAGATAATGATGTGGGAGGAGGAACCACCTGAGCCAATAATTGTAGAGCTTTTTGATTCCGTAGCGCGACTTACTATGAGTGATTCCTTATCTGTAGGAACCCCTTATGATTCCGATAGCGCATCTAGCGATGACTCTGGTGATGCTGATTTTGACCCTGATCAATACATGGAGGATCGGGACCGTCTGGATGCGTCACCTTTATTTGCCTGATTGTTTTTACTTTATTTGATTATGCATGTGTACGAGTTCGTATGTCTAGTTCCTTAGTAGAATAAATTGTGAACTATTTTGTTGGTTAAATGATTTGGTTGTTTATCTCGGACCTTTGTAGTATTTGAACAGTGGTTATGTGGGAATTTATACCCAATTATTTCCTTTTTAGATTGGAAC
This sequence comes from Amaranthus tricolor, assembly GCF_026212465.1. Classification (NCBI taxonomy): domain Eukaryota; kingdom Viridiplantae; phylum Streptophyta; class Magnoliopsida; order Caryophyllales; family Amaranthaceae; genus Amaranthus; species Amaranthus tricolor. The sequence goes on from NC_080052.1 coordinate 14,450,743, forward strand.
TATATGGTATTATTGTTTTGAATTTGAATTTTGTTTTTAAAAGTCTAAACATTAGTAAGTAGAATCGATTCAGTATTGTAGTTATGGAAAAATGAACAGATTTGATTATAGACTCATTGTTCAACCTTTTTACCTTTAAGGCTACTACCTTGTTTATTTTAGAACAATAACAGAATGAGTTTTTCCTTAACCTCAAACGCTGTAGAAATGTATTTACATACCTTGTTTAACCTAATGCAGTATACCTGCTATCATGCCACCCTTTTTGAAAAGGTCCGTGCCAAGAGGAAACTCTGATCGCGTGCTTCGAAACCTAGTTAAGGCCCTAGCTGGCGCAAGGAATCCGAGACCGAAATCCTTGGAGGAAAAGGCTTCGTCAATTAGTAAGAGAATAGCCCAGAGTAAACCTTCGACTTATAGTGGAAAAGGTGAACCTTCTATGTTGGAAAACTGGCTGAGAGAATTTGACAAGCTTTTTAGTGTGGTGAGATGTCTTGCTGCGCTTATGGTTGACCAAGCCGCGTTTTTCCTAGTGGAAGACGCTGACTATTGGTGGACACATAGTAAGATGAGGTTGATAACCGAAAACGACGGTGACTTAAGCTGGGAAGGATTTAAGGGGGCGTTAAGGGACCAATTTTATCCGCCTCATGTTAGGAAGGACAAATTAAATGAGTTTGCTAGGTTCGAAATGGGAAACCTAACGGTAGATGAATATTATCAGAAATTTATGGAATACTTGAAGTTTTGCCCTAAGGATGTCCCAACTGAGGGAAAGAAAATACAGCGTTTTGAGTTAGGTCTATCGTATGAGATCCAAAAACACATTGAGACTGATAGATATGATACGTTGGACCAGCTATACAAGAGAGCTGCGCAGGTTGGAAATGTTATCAGGAAGGAAAAAGAGAAGTTGGGCCATAGCGGAGAAAAGAGAAAAGAACCCGTGTTTCAGAATGATACGAATGCGAGTAATCAAGTCCAAAATCAATTTAAGAAGCACAAACCGTTTGGAGGCTTTCAGGAGAAAGGTTTCCATCCTGGTCAAAACAGCAAGAATGGGGGAAATTCGAGATTTGAGGCTAGAATACAGAAGCCTTTGTATGATCGTAATGGGAAGGAAAGAATCTTCAACTATAGAAGATGCCAAAAGAACCACCCAGGAAGGGACTGCCGGGGTGCGTTAGTGGACTGTTCTTACTGTGGTAAGCCGGGCCATAGAATGTACGAGTGTTATACTCGCATAGGACAACAAGAGTTGCAAGGGGAAAATCATAGAGGTTTCCAACAACAAAGACTCACTAACGGACGGAGTAGTAATGAAGCTGGTAGGGGGAATCACAATGGCGGATGTTTTGGCCGAAACTTAGGAGGTGCCTCAAACCCTAGGTTTTCGGGAAATAACTCCGGTGTTCAGCAACGACCGGGAAATGCTAGAAACGAGAATTTCTTTTCAAGCCAACGTGGTAATCAAGGAGGTGTTACTACTTCTACCCAAAACGACGGCAGGCTTTCAGCAGTTAACTCGAGGGAGGCAGCACAGGCGTCGGATGTGGTCATAGGTACGTTCTGCATTAATACAAAATCCGTTAAAGTACTTTTTGATTCTGGTGCATCGTGCTCGTTTGTTTCAAAGTCTAGAGTTAAGGATTTAGAATTGGAGAACCCCGAGGAAACATCTTTTTCAGTCTCTACTTCTTTTGGGGAGACTTTTGATTGTAATACGTTGTTCCGTGAAGTGCTGGTTAAGATAGGGAAAGTAAAATTTCCAAGTAATTTATTTTCTCTAGAAATGGATGATTTAAATGTAATACTTGGGATGGATTGGCTAAGTAGATACAAAGCGATAATAGATTGTGAAGAACAGTCAGTGACTTTAAGTGGACCTAGGGGGGAGAAGGTTAAATATAGGAGTTTTCCTAAGGGACCGAGGATAAAAATTGTATCGTCATTGAAGGTCAGGAAGTTAATCAAGCAAAGGCAACCGTGGTTTCTGTGTAGTATAAGTAAAGTAGGGGAGCGGGAGTTGCAGCTTGAGAACATTCCAGTAGTCTGTGATTTTAGAGATGTTTTTCCAGAAGAACTTCCTGGTATGCCGCCAAGAAGGGATGTGGATTTCTCGATTGATTTAATCCTTGGGACAGGGCCAATTTCAAAAGCTCCTTACCGAATGGCCCCAAAGGAGATGGAAGAATTGAAAGTCCAATTGGAGGAGTTGTTAGAGATGGGTTATATAAGACCCAGTGTGTCGCCTTGGGGAGCCCCAGTGTTGTTTGTAAGGAAAAAGGACGGAAAGATGCGTCTCTGTATTGATTACAGAGAACTTAATAAGGTCACTATTAAGAATAAGTACCCATTACCACGGATCGATGATCTTTTTGATCAGTTGCAGGGGGCAGGAGTCTTTTCCAAGATTGATTTGCGGTCCGGGTATCATCAGTTACGTATCAAGGAGGAGGATATTAGTAAATCAGCTTTTAGAACCAGATACGGACACTTCGAATTTACCGTGATGCCTTTTGGGTTGACCAACGCACCTGCAACTTTTATGGGGTTGATGAATCGGGTTTTTGACGCGTACCTCGATAAGTGTGTGGTGGTGTTCATTGATGATATTTTGGTATATTCCAAGAACCAAGAAGAACATCGAGAGCATTTAAGGATAGTCTTGCAGATTCTGCGAGAGAATCAGTTGTATGCTAAGTTTTCGAAGTGTGAATTTTGGTTAGAGCAAGTGGCTTTTCTGGGTCACATTGTTTCTAAGGAAGGAATTTCCGTTGATCCAGCAAAAGTAGCAGCTGTTCGGGATTGGTCTACACCTCGGAATGTTACAGATATCCGGAGTTTCTTGGGATTAGCAGGATACTATCGTCGTTTAGTGAAGGACTTTTCTCGCATCGTTCGTCCACTGACAGCCTTGATGAAGAAGGAAAAGAAGTTCGAATGGACAGAAGAGTGCGAGAGGGCATTTCAGTTGTTGAAGGAGAAGTTAACTACAGCCCCTGTGTTGACCTTACCTGATCCATCTTTGGAATACTCCGTCTACAGTGACGCTTCCAAACATGGATTAGGTTGAGTTTTAATGCAAGATAGGAAAGTGGTGGCGTATGCTTCACGTCAACTAAGGACCCATGAGGTGAATTATCCAACACATGACTTGGAGTTAGCGGCTGTGGTTTTCGCATTGAAAATCTGGCGACATTATCTTTATGGTGTCAAATGCAAGGTCTTTACGGATCATAAAAGCTTGCAATTTTTGTTCACTCAATCCGAGTTGAATTTGCGCCAACGACGTTGGTTAGAACTTATCAGTGATTATGATTTGGAGATTTCATATCACGAAGGCCGTGCGAATGTAGTCGCTGATGCTTTGAGCAGAAAATCGAGGCATTCAGTCTCAGCGTTAATAACCTCTGAGGAGTTGTGTAAGGAGTTTGGGAGAATGAACTTGGAGATAATCCAAGAAGGGGAATTGGAAGCCAAGTTGAGTGCCTTGTTTATTCAACCTACCTTTTTCGAAGAGATTATGGCTAAGCAACTAGAAGACCCAAAGTTCATTAAACTTCGGGAGCAGATCAGTGAAGGGAAAGCTGAAGGTTTTACAATTCATGAGGACGGTAGTCTTCGTTTTAAAGGACGGTGGTGTGTGCCGGATGGGTGTGACTCCTTGAAGGAAAAATTATTGAACGAAGCTCATTATTCTAGATACTCGATTCATCCTGGTGGGGATAAGATGTATCAAGATTTAAAATGCATGTTTTGGTGGTCTGGTATGAAAAAGAATATTGTTGATTTTGTTTCCAAGTGTTTAACGTGTCAAAAGGTTAAGAGTGAACATCAAAGACCAGCTGGGTTACTGCAACCTCTGGAAGTCCCGGTATGGAAGTGGGATGACATATCTATGGATTTTGTGTTAGGGTTGCCACGAACTAAGGATATATATATATATATATATATATATATATATATATATATATATATATATATATATATATATATATATATATATATATATGTATATGTATATATATATATATATATATATATATATATATATATATATATATATATATATATATGTATATATATATATATATATATATATATATATATATGTATATATATATATATATATATATATATATATATATATATATATATATAATATATATATATATATATATATATATACATATATATATATATACATATATATATATATATATATATATATATATATATATATATATATATACATATATATATATATACATATATATATATATATATATATATATATATATATATATATATATATATATATATATATATATGTATATATATGTATATATATATATATATACATATATATATATATATATATATATATATATATATATATATATATATATATATATCTATATATACATATATATATATATATATATATATATATATATATATATATATATATATATATATATATATATATCTATA
>NC_080052.1:14460339-14517839 GCF_026212465.1 Amaranthus tricolor
CCTAAGGTTATTTGTAAAAGCAGAAAAATCTAATCAGTATCTATATATTGTCCCACTATTGGACTAGTTGACAATTGATCAAATGTTGAACACAAATTATTGTGAGAGACGGTTTCATTGAGAGATGCATTAGATATATGGTTTAAATAGCCAATAAATAAAATTTAAAGAGAAAATAAGAATGTTGGCTTATTGTTTTGAAGTCGTCTCTTTAAAAGACGGTCTCTCACAAAAGTAGCTGAATGATGAAACATTGATTTTTATCTTAGGGTATAAGGTGAATAAAAAGGCATTACGTGTCGGGTTGGTTTCAGTTTTTATGTGCTGCATGTAAATATCTTAAGAATTTTATTTTTGATTTTTTACGTTGGTGATTTCGAGTTGATTTATACTTGAATTTGATTAATCGGGACAATTTTAATTAATTAGCACTATGCAAGAAGGGATGCAAAATTGATCTTATAGGTACTTCATATAATATCTCAGGAGTCTGAGAATAATGACTAACAACTTGTCTAATAAATACATTTTTCTTTTTGTTTTCCTTCATATGTTGTTTTTATCAAAGATGATTAACATGTAGATTAATTTATCTATTTAATTTTCACCTTATTTCTTTTATTTCCAAAAACTAAGCACTAAATTATTATCATACTACTCCAATTAATATGTTCAAACAACTTTGATCAATTAATCAGATAATAAGATAAATAAAACCAAAACAAAATTGATTTAAAAAAGTCATCCAATTAATTAATCTTGAAGTTTTGGAAAAAATATTAAATAAATACTTCCTTCGTTCTTATTTGTTCTTCCTAATTTCCCAAAGAGAAAATTTCTTAAAGTTATTCTCATTATGAATCTTTCTATTGCAAAATGATTTTATGGACAAAAATAACCTCAATTGTCTAACATATTTTACTAAAAGGTCATTATGTATATTAACAATTTTAACCCTAGAAAAAAATTTTATTCTATGAATAGTACTATTCATAGAATATTAAAACTTTGTTCAGTAGTCTCTTAAGTCTAACCCATTAAAGATTAATGTCTACTTATCGTACTTTTAATGGCTACTTACATTATCCTTGATGCTTATTTACCGTATTCTTAATGTCTACTTTCAATATTTTAAATGTCTAATAACATCATTCTTAATGCCTACTTATAATATTCTAAAAAATATATAATAGGTCCAGCCCAAATAAGAGATAGTCTCTCAAAAATATCGTCTCTCATAAGAATTTGTGTAGTGTGTTAGTACTCTTCTTCGTTCCTTAAGAAAAAAATGGAACATACCAATTACTTTGAATAAACATATACCAATCTTAAAATAAGCTAACCATTTCTGTTCTTCCAACATGTAATCTTAAGAGGCCCTCTTTAAGCCTAGACAAAAAAGGATAATAATATGAAAAGGCATATGAATTGTCAACACTAGATTGGCCGAATGAAAGATAAGTTAATGAAGGGTGGATTGTGTTGTTGAATTTAAGCCATTCAAGGTGGCGAAAGCTATAAAGACTGTGTCAAATGCTGACCTCAGGGACCGAATAGTTGCTGTCATAAACAAACAAAGGAGTAATAAAAACAAAATCTACTTTTGAACCACTTAATTTGTGCCATTACTTCCCCTCTCTCTTACGTTCTTCTTTTTAGGTTATCTTATAAATTTGCTTTATTTTTATTTTTTTAATTATAATTTAGTCTCTTTTTAATTCTAATTTATATTTTTAATTTATATTTCTTCTATTTCATTATACTTGCTATTGATAAAGATATTTATACACTAAAAATATCACCATCAGTAGCAAATATTTCAGAATGAATGAAGTATTTTTATATTATCTATATCTATAATTTTTTCTATTTTTACTTTAAATATCATTTTTTTTTTCTTTATTTTTATCAAATACAGATGGGACAAATTTAATATGAGTGACCAATATTAAAAGGGATCATTTTGACCAAAAAGTAAAGAATTGTCCATATTCATGGTTCATTTCGGATCACTCAATTTTTTCTATACCTAAAACGGACGATTTCGCGTTGATAGTGATCATATTTCTTTTTCTAATTTTTTTCATATACTCCATCTGTTTTTATTTGTTCTTTCTATTAGTTTTTTTTTACACCTCAATGAAAACATAAAAATCAAATAATTTTAATTATAGGCTTCTAAAAATTCTAAAAAGTTGATTTTTAGAAAGTATATATTTAGACAAATCTATTAAGATTTCATATAAATGTTTTACATATAGATTAATGAAAAAATCATAGTCAAAATTTGACAAAAAAATTCGTAAATTATATTTGAGAAAAAAATATGAAAATAAATTGAGTACTATTTTAATTTGGCATATACATAACCCTATTTAAAATATACTAGTAAAACTTAACATTTACTCCCTCGGTTTTTTATCTTTCCATTAACTTGAATATGGGAAGAAATCAAAACAAACAATAATTACATAATAGATATTATGAAAGTTGAGTAAAATAATATTAAAAAAATAAAGATATTATGAAAGTGTAAGTAAAATAATAAGGTAAATATATTAAAATTAAAATGTAAATTAATTTTTATAAGTTAGAGTGTAAGTGTAATAATTTTCTTATATTCTATTGGTTACTAAAATAGAATAATTTTAAATGAAAATAACATTTTAAAATTTCCAAATGAAAAATATAAGAATAACAAAAGAAAACAAGGGATTATTTTTTCTATCTTACATTTAAACCTATAATCCTGTGGATATAACCCAACCAACAACATTTCACTAAAATAGCCAATTTTCATTTTTCATGATCTTTGTATCTTCCTCATAAGAGGACCAATCACACTTTATTGAGCAAACTATTTGGAAAAATATTATTAAAGCTTTAGGAATAAGCTTATCCTACTAATTATACCTTTATAAATTTTAAATTTTTGATTGAATTCGATTCTAGCTAATCATTAATTAAAAAACCAATACCTAATAAAAGACTTTTTAAATATAAGATGGAATAAATATATAAAAAAAAAACTATTCCTATCACTAATTCAAAATAATAATAAACTTAGGCTCTTATATTACAAACCCAATTAATTAATTCTTTAGATATTTAAAAGTGAATAAGCAAGTGATCATAAGTACCCTAAGCATCAACAAACATGAAATTTGATTTGAGAGCTATTCCTTTTATTTAGCTTTAATCAAGTAGGATTTATACGAGTATTATTGAAAGTACAAATTTAATGTCGATAACTAGAATAAACAAGTACATACCTAACACTGTTGGTGCAAATGTGTAGGACTTGTAGAGTTTAGACTCTTAAAATCAACAACAATAACAAAATGTTAAGATGATGATTTTATAAGCTCATATTATGTCATACTTCCTCTCATTTGAATAGGATTACTACATTTCTATTTTTCATGTTATTATTTTATTTTTTAATATTTTTCATTTAATGTCATAAAATATTTTTAAAAATTAATATTATAAAAAATATGCATTAAAACGAATCAAATAAGATCTTATTGAACTATATTTTATATTATATATAGAAAAATTTATGTTAATAAGATCAGTTGATGAGGTGTAGTTGATACAGTAATTGTAACAAGTAACAACTATTAGATGTCAAAGGTAATATATTTTATAAGGTACTCGAGAGTCATTTATAGATAAATGTTGATGTAAGAGTTATTTTTTTTCTATAGACACAGTATGTCATATATTATACTCCCTTCAATTCTTTTTAACTGTCCCTTTTTCTTATTTGAGCACTTCATTTCAATTGTTTCATTTCCTTTTGAACACATATATTTATAGGTAGTCTCTTTATTTTCTTAATATTAACGTATCCAATATTGCACATGGTTCTACTATTTTAGATCATCCCCTCCAATTCTAAATATTAAAAATACTCAATATTGCACATGAGTCTATTATTTTAAGTGGTCCTCTCATTTTCTTGATATTTATATCCAAATCAAATGGGATAACTAAATTAAATTAGAAGGAGTATTATACAAAATTATCACGTTTTTTTTAATAACATATCAAGACACCCACTTAACAAAAAATTATGAATATAGATTGAATTGGTCCCTTAACCAAACTTAATGAATTGATTTATTAAACACACACTATTTTATTCATTTTAATTAATTGGTAAAGAGTTGATTGAATTGGTACTTACTTGGGAGATGCTCCAATAAGAACAAGCTTCTTAAAGAGGTGAGGTCTCTTAATAGAAGCAATGCAACCAATCATAGCAGACATAGAATGACCAACAAAAACACATGATTTTATGTTCATTTCATCAATCAAACTCAACAAATCATCAGAAAAGGCATGAAGAGAATCATACTTTAAGGCATCAAAACTATGGTTACTTTGAACTTCATCATTAAAAGCACCAGAGAAACTCCAATCAAACACTAGAACTTGGTGCTTTTCTTCTAATGGTGCAACAATGTTTTCCCAAAGGGATTGATCTGCACCAAAACCATGTGCTAGAACTATGATTTCATCTCCGGTACCGGAGATTTTTGTGTTCATGGAAGCTGAAAGACCCTTGAGCATCACCATCTTTAAAGATAGTAAGAAATGAAGAGAAAAAGGAAGGTGATGTGTATTGAGTTGAGGTAGGAAAAGAGGTTTTTGGCTTGTCTTAAATAGTGGAATCATAGAAATGATGGGGCCATTACATGTATGTTGTTTAGTAAGGATAAAGTGGACTATTGTCCAGAGTTTTAAATTTTTTTAATTATTTTCATGTATAGAATTAATATTAACTTTGATTAAATTTAGATATAATTTACATTGTTTATTTAAATACTTCTATTATAAGATATTATTATTTTTATATATAAAGTAGTTTAAAAATCAACAATAAATATATTAGAAGTATTATATACTAGTATTACTTCTTTTGTTATCTAATGTTCTTCTCATTTCAAATATTTAATCTTAAGAAAAAAGAAATTTGATTTATGTTTTTGAGATATATTTAGAAGATAAAGTATATCTATTTAAGATCTTTTTAGATTCCTCTTAATGTATATTTTTTATTATGAAATTTTTATGCGAATTTTTTAGAAATATTAAGGTTTAAAATTTGCTTTGAAAACTGTGCAAAAAGTAAATGAGAAGAATAAAAAAGAACAAAAGAAATATTCATTAAACCTTAAATATATAGGGTTCATTTTATGTTTCGCTTAATACTCAAAAATGAATGGAAATGCTCATAGACTCATTGCTAGTTTTTTATTTAGTTATAATGAATTTATAATATATATATTTGATCTTTTTGCTAGGATAAATATTTATTTGTAAAATAATTCTCATATGATTGTTGTTTAATAGAAATTGTATTTATATTTTAAAAATATTTTAGAATTAATGTGCTCTCTCTTGGAATCACTAATAAATGTAGTTTTGAATTTAAAACCTCCACCCAAACGTTGCTTTGTGCGAGATATTGAGAGTGTCCTTTATCTTTACCTTTATTTTACAAATATGTAAAGTAGGTGTTGAATTAATTAATTCAACCAAAACTGAAACAATATAAAAATCAAAATACCAGACCCGCCGACAGGCTGACCCGCATCATAAATGGCGAGTCAAAAATCAAAAAATTTGAAATCTCCAGTTCGGGTCGTGGGCCGATTTCAAATTGAACCGGGTACCCGTGAATGTAACAAGCGAGACAATCTCGATACATAATTAACATTTAATAATAATGTTTAATACAAAAAATATTGCAGAAGTCTCAAAATGCCGAATTGTTAAAAACTTTAAATCATAAAACTAAAATTGTTTAAAACAAAAGTAAAATATTATCTCTGATAAGAAATATTGTTTGCTCAAAAAGAAAAAAAAATACATCATCATCAAGTGATCAATAAAGATACAAAAAGCAGCTAAGTTCTCGATAAATAGTAATTGCTGCGGCCTAGATCGGAACCTGAACTAAATCCTGCAAAATGCTGTCATCCATGATACGGATGACAGCCGATTGAATCGGTCAGCGCTTAACGCCGAGCATAACTTCCTATCCAACTCAAAATACGGAAATTATACGCTACATTTACAAAATAATAATTTAAGTACGAACTTACACTTAATTGACACCACCGTATATTTTTACCATGTTCTTTTTCTATTACATACTTTTAAGTCATTAAGATACCATTCTCGATCCTGACAGAAGTACGTCACTGCCACTTATACAATTCGGTAATCTTAACACTTGAGTAAGTTCATTTGGTTAATACTCATAACCATACCATGCATCATAGCATCAACACTAATCAAGTTTATCAGTGATCAACAAGCACATCAATATGACACCTGATATATGTAAGGGTCTGGTTAGGTGAGAACCGTAGTCCTAAACCCTAACTGTGGGGGAGTCGTCACCCCTCCAATACGATATTTATGCTCGAGCTCTACAGGATAGGTAGCGAACCCCCTGTCTTACACCGCATTTTACGTGCCGGCCAACACGGACGCCGGGATTTTACATGCCGGTCCATGGTTCGACATTACCTTACTATCAGGGTCATTCAATCAATACATTTCACACAAGTACATCACATTTTTATTACTCCAAGTTGACTTTGAATTTGAATTTGACCAACCTAAGTGGTAACTTCATTTATTTAATATAATTCTTAATCGTAACGTTTAATTCATCTTTACGTCTTTATATGTTCATTACTTAATTTTTACACATTAAATTTTATTTATAACTTTATTTTAATAGGTCACTAAATTCACACTAATAACTTAATATTTTATTAATAGTCTCCAAATTAGTATTTTCCACAAGTAGCTACAAAAATCTATTTCTCTTGAAATAAGTCCCCAAAATCAAAATTTCCAACTTTAAAATAAATAAAACTTTATTCTCCTCACAAAATCAAACATTCTAATTAAAATTCAAGTTAAACTGCAACCTTTAGATAAGTTTTCAAAATTCAACAAGTTCACCAAAAATAATTATTTCAAGTTTGGAAAAACAAGTAAACTTATTAGATTCGCAAAAATCAACATTCTAGTTATAAAAGAAATAAAACTTATAATTTCACAAAAATCAATATTTCACACATAGTTTAAGAACAAGTTTACTAAAAATACTTTTACGTCTTTTTATATAAATTTTGGTCAAATAGTTAGCAGATAAAATATTATTTTGTACTAAATAATTAAATGTTACAAAAGTTATTATTATTATTATTATTTTTTTTTTAATTATGAAATCTCATATATTCAAGAAAAACACTTCAACTTATAAAGCTTTCTCAAAAATAACTTTTAAGGTTTTATTTTAATATTATCACAAAATAGCTTATAATAATATAAAAAAAAAAATCAAACTCTTTTTCTTTTTAATATGATAATGGTCGAATGGCCTATGAGTATTTCTGGGCCTTTTTTTTTCACAAATAAAACAACTTCATTTAATTTATTATAGTAAATTCAAGATTTAAATAATTAACATAACCACTAAAAAAAAAAATAAAAGCTTTACACAATAACCTAGAAATTTACTATAACTTTAAGGATAAACTTAAATCTCAGAATAAAGTATAATATACAATATTCTTAATATAATCATACTTAGTAAAATACGTTCATAAAATAACTTACTAACTTATAAACTAGTTTGAAGGCTAACATAAACATATTAATACAAAAATTCTAACATAAAATAAATTCTTAAATATAATAACATTTCTAATGTAACACATAACTCATAAATATACTAGCACTAGTTAATAACATAAATCATGCTTAATATCAATAGAATATAATTTTGCACTCAACTTTCTAAACTTGTTCAAAGATTATTAGATTAACATACTATAAATACTTTTAGCATACACATACTTAATATAATCTTGATCATAATTTCATTAAACTAATTTCCATTAAAATATATCAACATATTTCATACTTTGCATATTATAAAGTAAATATAATGTAAAATTTCATAAAAAGAGTAGGGTAAGAAGTTATACCATACTAACACCAAGGATTAGTACTAAGTACTAATTAGGAAAATAACAAGAAATAAGATTCTCCAAGATAGATGATAATGCTCCAAAGATAATTAATCCCAACTCCCAAAATAATGATGATGATTTAAGCTAAGTAAAGAGTGTTCTAAGCTCCATGTTCTTTAATTTCTTCAATTAATAAAGGTATTAATGTAGTAAGATTTTAATGAAGTGAAAATATAAGAAAGAATGTTAGAAAGATTTGATGATGGTGGTGTAAGTGATCTCATGGCTAAGGGGGGTATTTATAATGGGTTTGGGCAACTTTGTAGTTCATTAGATTGTATGAAAAAGAGTGTTAGGGGTATAGAAGAAGGTTAACTTGTGTAAGTGATTTAGAGTGTGTAAGTGAATGTGTAAGAGTTGGAGTGTGTAAGTGAATGTGTAAGAGTTTGGAGTGTAGAAGAAGGTTAGCTTGTGTAAGAAAATGGTGATAGCTTGTATAAGTGATGAACATCATGGGTTACCATAGAAAGGATTTTGGTTCATCAAAATTTTGTTCTAATATGTACAAGTGAATATACTTTAAAATAATGGGTAAATTTGATCATGAAAATATGTAGTTTATTTAAAATTTTTCTTAAACTATACTTAATGTTAATAATAAAAATACGACTCATTTTTATGTATAAAATAATTATATCAAAATTATAAGGTTGAATAATAAGTAGTAATGTTAATTTAAGGAAGAAATTTAAAAAGTAACGTTTTACAAAATCGTGAATATAATAATAAAAACTTAATTTTCGTACTATAAAATAATAAAATAATATTTTAGTACTTATAAAAAGATTTTAAACAAAATATTATTTTAAAGTTTAATATTTGAAAGAAATTACAAAATCGGAAAAGATTTAGGAATTAAAGATGGTTTGAAATGGATAATCAAAGGATTAGAGATGTGATTTGAAAATTCAGAATAATTAATCGGAAGATTAAAATTAAGAATTTTGAGTCTGTTACAGTGAATGACCCACTAAATATATATACTTATTTTTTTTTGGGTTTTCAAACTTCTCAGACTGCAAAAACCCCGTTGAAACTTTTAACCCTTAAGCAACCGTTTTCTCTTCTTCTTTTCTTAGGGTTTTGTCTAAGTGATTCTCCCAAACTCTCATCTTCCTTTTCATCTCCCTTATTTCTCACTTCTCACTTCTTACTTCTTAGCGATTCATCTTCTTCGGTTCTTCCTAAGGTATGTTAATCTTCTTGTCTTTATTTCGTTTTCATGTTCTAATTTTTGTTTTTTACAGTTTGTTTCGTTTAAGAAACGAGGAAGTGCGAGACACTTTAAATGGTTGAGGCAAAAGCGTTATCAAGATCAGCAATCAACGGAATGGAAGTGACCTGTATTCCTGTAGCGTAACACGTTAGCCTTGCCCGGGGGTGGTCTCCCGAAAAACCCCTCCGACGCTCAAGTTAGAACGGAGATGAGAGATTAACGAATAAACAATAATAAATTAAATGAAGGAGTATAGATGTCTAGGTAGAAGTCGCTTGTATTTGCGTAGGTTAATGAAGAGGATCGTGAGTAGGGATTTTTGAGGAGTTTCAGTATGGTATTTTTTCACTGCCCTCTACTTGATGCTGGCTGCCTCTATTTATAATGGTGGAGAGGGAGTTATTTCTAGGAGAGAGTAGATCATCATGGGTATGATGGATGACAGTGGGTAGTTACTTTAGGGTTAGGGAAGTTACTAACTTAGTGACCAAGCAAGGTGGTTAAGAAGTTCAAAAAAAGCCCCTTGACCGAGAGTCAAGGTCAACCAAAAAGTCAAAGGGTATTAAGGTAATATAACATTAATAATTAATTAATTAAATAAATGAATAAATGTTACCATAACACAGTTCTTGATTTCTACTTGTATTGATTTTTTTTTCGTTTTGTATTTCAGGTCTGATTCATATTCATCATAAGGTATGTTAATGTTGGTGTTTTTATTTCGTTTTTTTCTTCTGGTTTTTCGTTTTTTGTTCAATTTTGGATTTCTATTTTGTATTGATTTTTTTTTAATTTCGTTTTACATTTCAGATTTCTATTTTTGTATTTTTTTTTTGGATTTCTTTTTCTGTATTTCAATTTGGATTTCTATTTAACATGATTTTGTAGTTCAAAATTGAAAAAAACATTGTTAGTCTTGTAGTTCGCATTGTTAATCTTCAGTGTATTCTTGAATGGGGTCTTAAAAGAGTACTTGCGTTAATTGTCGACAATGCTAGTTCTACTGATTTAGCAATTAAAAAAATTTAAAAGGGGTAATCAATCTTTGGGATGATTGTGTGTTGAATATTGAGCTTTTACATATGAAATGTGTTGCACGTATTTTGAATCTAGTTGTCAAAGATGGTTTGAGAGAAGTTGATAGAGCTATTTTGAAAGTCCGAGCTGATGTAAGATATGTGACGTCTTCCCTTGCAAGGCTACAAAAGTTTAAGGCATGTGTTTAGAGGAAAATTTAAGTTGTAAGGGTCTTTTTAGCTTAAACATTAAAATAAGGTGGAATTCCACTTACAACATGCTTAAAACTACATTGACATTTAGAAAGGTTTTTTAAAAATTTGAAAACAAAGTTCTCTCCTTATGTAAGAGAGCTTAATAAGGTGGGTGGTGCACCTGACGATGATGATTGAGATAGGGTTGCTGTGTTTTTGCCTTTTCTTGAGATTTTCTATGATGCTTCTTTAAGTTTGTGTGGATCTAGATATGTCACATGTAATGCAGTTGTTGAACAGATTTATGACATTGATTATGCCATTAAGACTCATCTTAATGACCAAGATGAAGGTCCAAAGCAAATGGCAAAATTAATAAAGGATAAATATGACAAGTATTGAACAAATGTAATAATGTCAATGTTTTGATGTTCATTGCTTTAGTTATTGATCTAAGACTTAAGTTGAAATATGTTGAGTGGATTGTTCAACGTTCTTATGATTATATTAACTCAATTAGCATGTGTGAACGGATTAGAGATACTTTGGTGATATTGTTTGAGTTTTATGCATCTTCCCAAGCAACAAAGAAGATTGGTTCATGTTCTAGGGTTTCTAGTGTTAATGTTGGCATCGATACAATTGAGGTTGAGGGGAAAAGGAGCAAGGGGTCCAGATTGAAAAACGAGTATGTGAATGAAATTGGAAAAGTCACTTGTGAAGTAATAACTGATTTAGATAAGTATTTAGGAAGTGAGTGTGAGGATAATGATGATGATGAGTTTAATATATTGTTTTGGTGGTTTGGAAAAGGGAAAACCTATCCAATTCTTATGTCTATGGCTAGAGATGTGCTAGTTATTCCAGTTTTGAGTGTTTCTTCGGAGTTAGCACGGTTGATCAATTTCATACTTCTTTGACTCCTGGAATGGTAGAAGCTCTCATTTGTTGTCAAGATTGGATTTGTACTTCACTTGGACCTATTTTTGTAGAGGAAAGTTTATTAAAATTGAAAGGTATCGATGAAGGTTAGATTTTTTTTCTCTATTAATTACAATTATCAATAATAATTGTTTGTTTATCAATACTTACTTTTTTGTGATATACATTAATTTGTAGGCATGGAAGATTTGGTTTTAGAGCAATCAACCATTATCATTGATGAGACGACTCATATTCCGACAGAACAATGATGAGCAAATGAAGACTTTTCTTGTAATTGTTATGTTATTGAAGACGTTTGTAATTGAGAATTGTGGACATTGTTTTGTTTGGACTTTTATTTAAAACTGTGCTTTGTTTGGGACATTGGTATTTTCTAGTGGACTATAATTTGTTTGGAACTTTGAATAATATTGACATTATATATTGCAAATTAGTAGAATATTAGTTTTACAATTTAAAATTCTACATAAATTATATCACTACATTTTGAACTTTTTGATCCCAAAATTAATGCACAGTGCAATGCATACAGATTTCAACCCAGAATTTTTTGATAAAAACTATAGTTAAATCTACCCAAATAATCAAAAAATAAAAACCAGGTACCTGATGTCCCGACCCGTCTTATCCGGGTACCCGCATTAAATGGCCCGAGACACAGGCCAATAAACGGCTTTCCGAGTACACGAGATGTCTAATACCCGCTAATGAACACCCCTACCCACCATATAATTAGGCCCTAAGCTTTATATATTAATTTATGTTAGCTTAATTTTATGGCTAATATAGTTACATTATTTTTTAGCCTAGATTACAAATTAAAATAAAATAAAATAAATAAGACTATAAATTTTAGGAAAAATTATCCAGTATAATCCAACTTTTTATGGATTTTAATATAATAATCTCAATTTTTGATCAACCATGAATAATCTCAACAATAAGAAGTGCTCACTAAAAATGCACCAAGGTAACCTCTTACCTATACACAGGGGCGAAACAAGGATTTTAAGTCAGGGGGCCAAATTGTCGATATACTAACAAATTATTTATCATATATAAACTAGTAAAACTATGAAAATTATAAAAATTGAATCATAGCAAACATTATATTTAACAAATATAGTTGAAGCTTCCCTATAATTACCGCTTTTAAGAAAAAAAAAAACTTAAGTGTTTTTGACTCCATCTATTTTCCTTATAAGTCTCCAAAAAAAAGCACTATTTAAATTAAGATAATAAAAATATAAGCACACATACTGAAAAAAGAATGAATGTAAAATTATTAAAGATAAGTAGTAATGACATTATAGTATTAATTAAATTTATTAGTCTACTAAAAAATAATAGTTCACATTTAGATTTGATCTATTAACCTAAGTTACAAATATGTTATCCCAAATATTGAGCTATAGTAATTTTTGCATTACAATTATGCATTCTTTAAATTATAGGCCTATAGTAATTTTTATTACAATTATGCATTCTTTAAATTATATAATATATTAGTAAGAAGACCAAAGTCAAAATTACAAAGGATCGCATTTTCGGCAAGGGTATCGGGCCTCCGTCGGGCCCGGTGTGAATCAGAACAAAATCAAGTAAGTTTATTTTTTTAATTTGAACTTTTAATTTTTACTATTTTTTATTATTTTATTTAATTTTTCTTTTTTTTTTAGCAATCAGCCTATAAAAATCGATCACCATTTGGACAACAATGTTCTTAGGTAAATGACTCTAAAATTAGGATTATTCATGATTAATCAAAAATTAGGATAATTTTAGAAAATTCAATAAAAGGTTGGACTATTTTAGGTAATTTATCTCAAATTTTATTTTGAGGATTTACATCACCCATATGACTTTGTTTCACTATTTTAGCATTTTTTTTAATGGTCTTACCCCTCTTCATCTGATATATGATTGTATTGATTGTCTTAGAGAGTGTTTATCTGACTCTGTGTAGTAATGTTCATAGAGGTAGTAATACTCTAGCTCATTTGGTTGCGAGATGGAAGGCGATCCTTTACAACGAAAAAATTTATATGGCCCCTTTTTTTCAAAATATTTAAACTTTGGTAGAACTTGATTTGATGTAATTCACAAGTTATATTATAAAAAATGTAGCAAATAGTAAAATTCAATGTATAAAATCACACCACTAGAGCCTAACTACCTCTTTTCCATATGATAATGTTTTAATTTATATTTTTTGGAACATTACATGTATATATATCAAAGCAAATTAAATTAATATAAAAAATTTTTAAGAGCTAAATTTTGATGGAGTTTAGTACAATACAATGGAGTCCCTTAAACATAGGCCTGTCAAATAGATCAAGTTTGGTAGAATTTGGGTTCGGATCATATATAAATAGGTCGAAAATCACAATCTTGACCCGACCAACAACAGATCAGGTTGACCTGATTTCGATCCACTTAACCCATTTATAATGTTTTTTTTGTTTTAAGGTTTTTTTTAACGTTGATTAAATCTAATTTTTTAGGCTTTAATATTAACTTTATGTTTTTTTTGTTGTTTATTTTGTATTTACTATGAAAAATAAGAAAATTTTAAATGAACTAAGTGTAGCTTATACTTATTGATTTAACTCGAAATTAACACATTAAATTAAATGAGTTATATAGGTTTTTTTCAGGTTTAAAATTTTGACCTGAACCTAACCCATTTAATAAACAGATCAAGTCGGATCGACCCATTTAATTAATTGAGTCAAAAATTTCAACACAAACCCACTTATTTCGAGTTAGGTTTAGGTCGGATTAACAGGTGGGGAGCAAGTTTTTCCAACCTAAGTTAAACGAACATAGTAAATTACAAATACATAGGTATAGAGCTGTTCGAAAGTGACCCGACTCGAAAATCCGAACCGAAACTAAAAGTAAACCGACTCGAAAATGTGTTCCTTTTTTTGGTTTATCGAACCAACAGTACCCGAACCGAAATTGTACCCGAACCGGTTGACAACCGAAAATGGAAAAGCTGAACCCGAGTTGTAACCAATTTTTGTAACCGACACATAATCGTTAACCGAGATTACCCGAACCTAATAATGACCGAACCAAGTCATATCTAACTCGAATCATGCTCGAAACCGAATTGTATCCGGCTAAAACCGACTTAACCCGAACGAATTTTAGATCCAACTGCTGTAAACCTGAACCAATTTTTAACATAGAAGTATGATAGACTCATATTCAATCATCTTATTTGTTAAGCTAATAAAGTGTTAGATATTTTAATAAATTAAATTTTATAAATGCATGATTTCCTATATTTAGAGTTAATAATCAATGGTCAATGTTTATTTAACTACTTTAAATCGAATTAGATGAATATTGATAGAACTTTATAATTTTAATTTCTGGTCAAACAAGTAAAAGTAACAAAATAATAATGATTTCTAATTAATTTGTATTTTAACTATTTTGCTTTAAATAAAGGGAATCTTGTCATCAATTAAAAATTGACTAACAACTTAATTTGATATTGATTCGATCTATAGTAATTAGTAATACGTAGCTGAATTTTGCTTTTTAAAAAAAACTCTAACCCGATGTGTACCCGACATAACCGAACCAATTAGTAATCGATGACAACCCGAGACCGATTGACACTTGACACAAACTTCAACCGACACCGAACTGATGCTAACCCGATAGCTTGAATATCCGATCTCCAACCGAACCATGATTAACCGACTCGACCCCGAGTGTGACCCGTTGCAACACACAGCCGAAAAATAACCGATCCAAAATGCAACCAAACCGAATTACACTCGTCCGAAACCGACCCGATCATCCCGAATGAATACCTCTACGTAGGTAGAAGTAGAAGCAGGTCTAACAAAAAGTAAGAGTATTTGGATAAAAGCAAGGAGGCAATCTCGGCACTATGCAAGCAAAAGATTCGAATAGATACAGATAATGAAAAGTCGCACCAATTACTAATACAGTTGGATGCCATTTATGAATCGAGACTTTTTGGATTTATTGTTGAAATCCCACATTTATTACATTAAATTAGGTTTCACTGCTAGGTTTCACTGCCTTATACTGACTTCCTTTCCTAATATTTTTTTTCCTTTAGAATATTTTTTTAAAGAGAAATTTAATTAAAATTTTTAAGACATTTATATCTATGTGAAATTTCGTTAGATTCGTAATTTAATATATATTTTTTTATTATATATTTTTAATAATTTTTTATAATGCATATTTAAAAATATTAAGACTCAAAATTTATTAAAAAATAATAAAAAAGTAAACGAAAACAAAAAAATAAAAAGGTAGAGAGTGCCAATTACAGCATGTGGCATCCAGAATTTGTGTTTAGCTCAATGGCTAATGGGTGATAATTAAATAAAATGGTTTCAGACTTTCATATTGGTAGAGATTTTTAAATGTGATTGAACCAACAACTGAAATCGAAAGTAAATCGACTTGAAAAGATGTTCCTTTTTTAAGTTTATCAACTGACATAATTCGAACCGAAGTTGTCTCTGAACCGGTCGACAATCGAAAATGGGAAAATTGAATCCGAGATTATGACCGTTAACCGATCGAAAATGGGAAAATTGAATCGAAAGTAAATCGACAACCGATCGATTTTTGTAACCGACTTATGACCGTTAACCTTGATTATCTGAACCTAATAGTACCCGACCCGAATCAATCCGAACCGAATTATGCTCGAAATCGAACTCAATCTGGCTAAAACCGACTTAACTCGAACAATTTTTTAATCGAACTACTATAAACCTGAACCCATATTTAACATAGAAGTATTGTAACAGGCTCAAATTTCTTAATCTTAATCTTCCAATTATTTTTTTTCGAATTCCTAATCCTTTAGTTATCTAATTCAAATCACCTTTAATTCCTAAACCTTATTCCGATTTTGTAATTTCTTCTAAATATTAAACTTTTAAAAAAAATATGTATATATATTCTTAAATTTCTTTATAAGCACTAAAAAATTATTTTATTATTTTATACTATGAAAAGTAAAATTTTAATATTATATTTACGGTTTTATTAAAACGTTACGTTTCAATTTCGTTTCCTTAAACTAACTTTACTACTTATCATTTTAACCTTACAACTTTGATTTAATTATTTTATACCTAAAAAAAAAACTAACTATATTTTTCTTATTAACTTTAAGTATAGTTTTAACCAAAATTTTTTAAGTAAACTATCATATTTTCATAATCAAACCTTAACCATACTTTCTCATTAATCTAAAACATTTCACTAGTATAAACTAGAACAAAAATTTGATGAACCAAAATCCTTTTTACTTCAATCCATAATGTTCATCACTTACACAAGCTATCACCATTTCCTTACATAAGTTAACCTTCTTCTACACTCCAAACTCTTACACGTCCACTTACACATTCCAACTCTTACACATTCACTTACATACTCTAAATCACTTACACAAGTTAACCTTCTTTTTCATACAATCTTATGAACTAAAAAGTTGCCCAAAACCCATTATAAATACCCCTTATTAGCCATGAGATCACTTGCACCCCATCATCAAATCTTTCCACCATTCTTTCTTATATCTTCACTTCATTAACATCTTACTAACTTTATACCCTTTTTATTTGTTGAAGAATCAAAATAAGATGGAGTTTGATCTTATCACTTCTTCAGCCAATAATCATCAACTTTTAAAAAGTCAAGTATTATCTTTTGTAGCTTGGATATCATTTTCTTTTGGTTAATTGAAGATCTACTTCTTTGAAGACTTTCTCTTTTGGAGCTTATTTCTTTAAGTTCTTATTTTCTTATTATTATTCTCTTACTTGGTTTAGCACCACCTTTGGAGGAAAATGGTACACATTTTCTTAACTCTCTCGTTATGTGATATTTATTTATGGTTACTCGATATAAAAGCATGATCAACATGATTTTATTTCAGTCATTTAAACTTTACATGTTAATATTAAAGTCATATCCAGTTTAGTGATATTTTCGTCAAAACAATAATACTCTCGAAAAAAAAGTCATATATGTGGAAAATTTTGATTAATATGATAATATAAATATATATGAATTTTACTAGTTAAATAAAGTTATGTGTTTAAAATGATTCCATATCATCTTGGTGTTTTGATAAATTTTTAATCGGTTTATTGGTAAAATAGTCAAACAAATTTGTTAAAATGCTTAGCGTTGTTTTTCTCGAAAACTCATTTCATTTAGATTTTGGACCCTTAATAACTTGTCGGATTATTACTATTTTACTGATTATTTGATAAAATACATTATTAATATTACACTTGACTTTTATGATTATTTATGACATAATAATGACTTAGTTTAGCCTCAGGAATCTTAGTATAGCTACGAAAATTTGTTATTTAATTAATATTAATTTATTAGATACTAGTAATTTGTTTCTATTAAAAGGGTAGAATTGTCAAAATTTTGACTAGTGCAAGTTTGACTTATAAGAATGTAAACTATTTCGGTTTAGAGTCTTATTTGATATTGCATGATATTGATTGTATGACTCTGATAGTAAGTTAACGTCGAACCATGGACCGGCATGTAAAATCCCGGTGTCCGTGTTAGCCGGCACGTAAAATGCGGTGTCAGACAGGGGGCCCGTGAAAAACCCATCCTGTGAAGTCTCGAGCGTAATAGTATTGAGAGGAGTGACGACTCCCACCACAGTTAAGGTTTAGAACTACGGTCCTCACCTAACCAGACCCTTACATATATCAGTTGTCATTATTGTTGTGATCTTGTGATGTGCTATGATGGTAAAGTTATGAGGCTTAATTGAATTTGATTAAATAAGCATTAAGGTTACCAAGTATTTAGTAGCAGTAATGAACTTCTGCAAGTATTGAGAATGTAATTTAATGGCTTAGAGGTCAATAATGAGTAATAACCTTCTATATTGTGCTTGATGATTATTTTGTAAGCATGATTTAACTATTGCATCATAAGCTTGTTGAGAAAATTGTACTCGGCTTTATCGCTGACCGATTTAATCGATTGTCATCTGTATTATGGATGACAGTATTTTGCAGGAAAATTTAGCTCAGGTTCCGATCCAGGCCGCAACTTTAATTATTCTATCGAGGATTTAGCTTCAATGATTTTACTTGATGACTATATTGTACTTATGTTTTTTTATCGTATTTAAGTAAACCTTATTTTATATTTTCTCAGTTGTAAGATATTTTTTTTACTTATGTTTTGAACGATTTTAGTTTAAATGGTTTTTAGCAGTTCGGCGTTTTACACTTCCGCATTATTTATCTTAAGTATAATTATTAATGTTAATTATGTATCGAGAGTGCCGCTCCTGCTACAAGTATGATCGACTCATATTCAATCATCTTATTAGTTAATCTAATAAAATGATAGATATTTCAATAAATTAAGTTTTATAATTACATGGTTTCATATATTTAGAGTTAATAATTAATGGTTAATGTTTATTTAACTATTTTTAATTAAATTAGATGAAAATAGTTTTTAATTTTGATTTATAGTCAAACAAATAAAAATACAAAGTAATAATTACCAATTTATTTGCATTTTAACTATATTGCTTTAAGTGAAAGGAAACTTGACTCGAACTTCAACCGACACCGAACCGATGCTAACCCGATAGCTCGAATAACCGATCATTAACTGAACTGTGACTAACCGACCCGATCCGAGTGTGACCCGCCGTAACACGTATATGAAAATAACAGATTCGAATGACACCCATCCGAAACCGATCCGATCATCCGAATAAACAATTCTACATATTGGTCATCCTTTTCCATTCCAGCGAACACAATTCAACCACCGAATTTGCCCTTTTCTATCTCCTTCTAGTTCAACCTAGCAACATTTTCACTTTCATACAATTCACAAGGGTTAAGTTGCTTTCATCTCATTGGATGCTTCTCAATATTTAAGTTTTAATAAATTAATTTATTATAATATCTGGTTATATATAATTAGATATAGTAACATACAATATATTAGTAATTATAAAAAGTACATCAATACATCTTTAAAATATTAGCAAGTTATCAAATTAGTGTAAGGTTTATTTTAGTGGTGTTTAGCTGTCTTTAAAATTACAATAATCGGTAATTATTGAAACATATTCCATGACCATAACCCTCTTATGTGGTCGGCCACAACTCCCTTCCACCCTTTATAAAACTCTTGTATATATCCAGTCTTCATTAATTTTAATTTACACCAACTTAATAACAGTAAATAATTTTTAATAATTATATTTAATTATACTTGTCAAGTAAAATACTTATAATTTTAATATGCCTTTAAATATTAATCCAAAATTAGGATATTTAAAATTAATTTACTCAAAAGTAAATTTTTTAAAGGTAATTTTCGCTTTAAAATTTTGTCTTCAACTGTTATTATTTACTTAATTCTAATAATTATACAGTACATACTTGTGTAATTTTATGTTCAATATTCAAATAAATATATTCAAAACTGTCATATCTAGTGCTAAACAATTAGAAATATTAACTGAGGCATTCTGGGGAGCTATAGCGACCAATTCCTGCACAAACAAATGGTTAATAAAGGACACACTCCTTTGTCCCTTTAGTTTAGTATCAAAGAGAAATGTAATTCTTATTTTTGGAAATAGTGAATATTGATAATAAATAAAGAAAAATATTTAACTTTACAGATTGAATTAAAAAGAGTTATAAATAATTAAATGATTTTCAAAGATAGATTTAATCAAAAATACGAGAAATGAATCAAAAAATTAATCTAAGTGATCGAGAGATGGAATAAGTATTATTTTTTCATGAGAATGTAAAAGTCTTTCACAAATTGTTATATGAGAGATTTCACCGTAAGACATACTTTATATTTAAGTTAAATAATCCATTAATAAAATTTTAATTTGTAAACTTTTTATTTTGAAATCTGACACATTGACACGATGTATCGATTTATTCAACATTTGAGATACATCCAGCGTTCACCTTTTTCTGTAATTAAAGTCGATGGGAGCCACCACGTTCAATATTGTATTTGTAGTTCAACTACAAGTCTGCTTCAAAAAGACGAGTGGGCTCCTATTTTAATTTTTGGACAAGTGTTTAATTTTAAATTTTTAAAGATAAAATACTTCAAATTCCGATAAAAATTACTCCCTCCGTTTATTAAAGAAATTCACAATTTTCATTTTTAGAGTGTTCTATTTATTAATCTAATAAGGAATCTTCCCATTTTTATCATAAATTTTAAACAAATATAAAATTGTTTATCCTCATTTTAATATTTGGAAAATTACACATGGTAGCATCGAACATTTATGAAATGTCAATGATAACATTTTTTAAGGATTTTTCCATATGATAGCATCCAGTTTGTGTTTTATCTAATTTCCGTAGCATTTTCCATTAAATTTTTTTAATTTTGGTTTAATTCACCATTTTGACGTTTTACTCCTATTAAATGTTGGTTGTTGTCTTTATAATATGCCCTAAACCATTTTTATGCTCTCAAATGTTTAAATCACCATTTCGACGTTTAATTCACCGTTTAATTTATCAACGCTACTCTCAAATGTTGTAACAATTTGTTTTCATTCAAATAGATTAATTTCAGCTAAAAGTAAACCTTATATAGATCAATTAAAATAAAAAGTTTAAAATTTGATCTAGAAGTGATCAATTTTAACGTTAAACTGACTTATTTCTACCTAAATATGGTTCTTTTTTCACAATTTCAGAACTGGGGTAATAAAATTGTATTACTTTATAGATGAATTTCACACAATAAAATAAATGATGCAACATGATGGTTCTAATGGAAGTATGAATCATAAGAGTACTTGTATTTTTTAATTATCGATCAATAATACTGATACTGCTCTTCCTCCAACTGTTTCCATTCATAATGAACATGGAAATAAAGTTGTAGGTGTAGTTTTTGGTTATGGATGTGAAGGCGGAGGAAGTGTTGATCTCGAGTAATGTTTGCCAATTGATTTAATAAATGCTCTTGAAAATGATCAACAGTTTATGGCTACTTGTTATAAAAATTTCAGTTTTAATCTAAAAATGATCAATTTAAAAACTTAGAGTGATCAATAATAATTAGTTATAACTTATAAAAAAAATTAATTTTGACCTTAAAAGTATTAATTATGACCTTAAATAGATCAAGTACCGAGCGTTTATTGAGAAACATTATAATTGGGCTGATTGGGCTATCCGTCTTATATCGCCTCCAAGAGTTGCTGATTAGGGGGATACATTGAATAGAAAAATAATTACTCATTTTCCTATTATCATTCCACATTTGGATTAATTTTTAATAATGTCATCTTTTAAGGGATATTTTCTAATAGTGCACTAGGGTAAGTGATAATCCATTAACCTGTATATATAGTATGATAGTACATTATTGTGCTAAAAAATGCAAATTTTAATAAAGAAAAAGAAAGCAAAAATAAAAGAAAATTATTAGATTTATTAAAATGAACTTGACCCCACCCTCCTGGCGGTCCTCTCCAGCTACTTGTATATGAAAATTTTAAATTTATTAATAAATAAATTTATTTACTATATAAATAAAATGCAAAATAAAAATTTTACACGACATTCTCATTTTGAGACGGTTCTGAATCTACCAGCCCTCTAATGTGTCTCAGGTCAGCCATTGAACAAAAAAGTAGAGCTATTCTTCCTTCCTTCATCTCTATAAATTCCACTTCAAATATCTCACAAGAATAACCCACTAAATCTCTTATATTCAAACAATAAAGTTATGGTTTGATTTTCAAATAAATGTTAAAAGAAAAAGAAACCACCACAACTAATAATGTTTCGAAATAATTATCTTCATTACAATGTGAAATTGAACGCAAACCATTTTCTTTAAGAAACTGCAATGGTGGCTATGAAGATGTTTGGCCCATAGTTGGTCCTTTTTGTTGCATGATCTATTTGACTAATATCGGTCGGGTTGTTCTTGATTGGGTTTGCTGGGTTTAGGGCAGTCCTTTGCCTTTTGGGTTTAATGCTTTGTCCATTTGCGTTTGACTATGTGAAATTGTTTGGGAAGCAATTCGGAAAAAATGAACAAAATCTTTTTTTTTAAATTCCCAAAATAAGCGTTTTCATGTGTATGCCTAAGGTTGGGATTTGTTTGTTGTTAATAACATTGAATAAGAGAGATTTTTTTATTTTGTTCGCAGTTACTAATAGCGAACAAGATAAAACAATGTCATAACGTTTAAGAAGACAATAAAATTACAACGAACTAACATATTGTTGGTTTTTTCGTCCCTTCAAATGTTATGACATTATCTCTCTTTTATTCGCTGTTGGTAACAGCGAATAAAGTAAAAAACATCTCTTGTTCGATATTTGCAACAGTGAACAAACCCTTAACCTTAAACTCGGACATAAAGACGCATATTTTGAAAATAAAGTTTTCCGAAGCTTATTTTGAAAATAAATTTTTCCAAAGCTTATTTTTGAGACTTTTTTTAAATAGGAAAATTTACCCAGAATAATCCAACCTATTTTCGATTTTCCTACAATAATCCCAACCATCAATTAACCTTGAATAATCCCATGTATTGTATCATTTTACCCGGAGTGTTGTTGTATGACCTGCAACCGGTTGAATTTTCATTCCAGTGACTTCTCATTAACCACCCATCTCTTTCTACTTCCCATTTTCAATGACTTCCCATTAAGCACCCAGCTCCTCCATTGCTCTTTCTACTTCCCATTCCAGTGAAGAAGATTAATTTGGAGCAAGCTTTGGTAATTTTCATCATCATCTTTGACGACGCAGCAGTGAAGAAGATTAATTTGCTGATTTTCGACCTTCATTATTTAGCCATCAATGGTATTTTCTTAATTTTGTAAAATTAAATTAGGGTTTCGAATTTCCCCTTTTCATTTCCAATTATGCATTCTAATTTTTTTTTTGATTTGATCTATGCTAGGCTAGTCTGTGTGATTCCTTTACAATAAAATGGTGGTTTGGTGGGGTGTTTAAAAAAACAAAGGTTGAATTAGTGTATGTGGGTGGTATGTGTAAATCCATGAGCATAGAACCTAACAAGTTATCTTGGTTTGAACTTTAGGGAATAGTTAAGGAAGACATTGGTTTCAAGTCTCCATTTACCTTATACTACTTAGATCCTAAGGCAATGAATTTTGAGTAAGGGTTTAAGAAGCTAATCAATGATGTTTCTGTAAGTGAAATGGGTACTGTTGGTACTGACTTTAGGGCTATAGATGTATATGTTGCTGATGTTAAAGATGATGACAATTTGTCTCTAGAAATGAAAAAAGAAGTCAGTAATGTAGGTAAAGCACATGGCTTTGTGGGTGATGTAATACCCCAAGTTTAGTTTGAAAAAGGAATGATAGACTACTCATATCAACAAGGTGCATCTTCTTTTCTAGGGAGCCCATTTGCTAAGAACTCCACAGTTAAGCGTGCTTGGTGGGGAGCAATCTTAGGATGGGTGACCTCTTGGGAAGTTTTCCCGGGTGCACACGAGTGAGGCCAAAGTGTGCTGGAAAGACTTGTGTTGATTTGTGGGGCTAGTTTACAGTCTCCAAGAGTAGTCACCACTGGTCCGAGGGGCCGGGGTGTTACAAATGGTATCAAAGAAACCCTGCGACCGTGGCTGATAGTGTTCAGTGCACTTAGTGGGGGAAAAGATCCTGAAGTTACGGTCCAACGAGGACGTTGTATTCTTAAGTGGGGGTGAGTGTAATACCCCAAGTTTAGTTTGAAAAAGGAATGATAGACTACTCATATCAACAAGGTGCATCTTCTTTTCTAGGGAGCCCATTTGCTAAGAACTCCATAGTTAAGCGTGCTTTGTGGGGAGCAATCTTAGAATGGGTGACCTCCTGGGAAGTTTTCCCGGTGCGCACGAGTGAGGCCAAAGTGCGCTGGAAAGACTTGTGTTGATTTGTGGGGCTAGTTTACAGTCTCCAAGAGTAGTCACCAGCGGTCCGAGGGGCCGGGGTGTGACAGGTGAAAGGAAGAAATTAACACCTAGAAAAGCACATAAAGGTACATGTGAAACAAGTGGTCCTGAAGACCTCATTAAAAAACCCAACCCACCTAATATTTCAGATATTTATAATGAATCTGAAAATCAAAGTTGCTTTCTTTATACCCCAAACAGCCCTATAAACTCACAACTTGAAAAGAATTATAAGCTAATCCCCATTGAACAAGGTTTATCTGAAGATGAGCTAGATTTTACATATGATTGGTATGAGACTTGGCCTGGTAAAATTGCATTTGGAGAGATAAATGAGGGTGATGAAGAAGCTTTTGAAGATGAAGATGATAGCACAGATCTAGACTATTTCATTTCAGATGAGGATCAAAATGAAGGAGATGAGTCAATTGAGCTTGTTTTGAGTGAGGACTTGTCAGTGCAGGAGGATGAAGGTGCTGTTCAATCAAATTTGAAGATTGGTGAGTGCTCTTTGAATGATGTTGTGTTTGAATATGAAAATAGTGATGATGAAATTGCCATACCTACTATAGTAAATGATAAGACAGTTTTTAGGAGGTTTAAATGGTGTGTTGGAATTGTTTTTGGTAATTCTCTTGAATTTAGACAAGCTGTTACTAGATATGCTATTGCTCAAGGGAGAAATGTTAAAATTTGTGCAAGTGACAAAAAAAGATTGAAAAGACTTGGTGTAAGATGTGTTGAAGGGTGTCCATTTAGGATTTTTCTTAGTTGGGATAGGAAGACGGCTTCATATGTTGTGAAAACAGTGATGGTCAACATACTTGTCAAAGGAATATGGATTCAAATAGGCAATTCAAGGCTTCTTGGTGTGCGGAGGAGTTACTTGATCTGTTCAAAAGTAGACCACACATACCATCATCTGAAATTGTAGACATTGTGAGGAAGAATTATAGGATAATTATTACTAGGGGTTTTGCATATAAGATTAAATATGCTACTCACAGAAGGTTACATGGTTTAGGGGTGAAACTTATTCGGATTAAAACCGCAAACCAAACCAGACCAAACCGAATAACAAATATGGTTTGGTGATTTTTTAAATTTGGTTTGGATTAGGTTTGTAAATTTAAAAACCGAAATAATTAGGTTTGGAATTTTTAAAAACCGAAAACCGCATTACTAGACCGAAGACCGAAATATTAAGGGTAAGAGCGTAATTTTAAAACCTAAAACAAAAACCCTTACCAACACTCACCTTTTTTCCATTCTCTCCCAGAGTCCCAGTCTCCCTCCCGCCGTCCCCTTTTTTTCATTCTCTCTCTAAATTCTAAATTCTTGAAAACCCTAAGCCTAAGCCCGCCGGCAACCGACGTCGACGCCTCACGCCAGTACGCCACTCCTCTCCAGCCGGTCCAACCGTCCAAGTAAGTCTTCTTCCATTTTTTTTTTGTTCGATTTAATTTTGTGTTTAATTTTCTGGTTTTAATATGTTCGTTTAGGGTTCGATTTAGGCTTTTTTGTGTTTAATCTTTGTTTTTTGTGTTTAATCTTTGTTCGAATTAGGGTTCGTGTTCTTCCATTTTTGCTTGTTTACTGTTTTTCAAGGTTTACTGTTTTTCTGGGTTTAGTCTTCTTCCATTTTTTTTTGTTCGATTTGATTTTGTGTTTAATTTTCTGGGTTTAATATGTTCGTTTAGGGTTCGATTTAGGGTTTTTTTTGTTTAATCTTTGTTTTTTGTGTTTAATCTTTGTTCGATTTAGGGTTCGTGTTCTTCCATTTTTGCTTGTTTACTGTTAATCTGGGTTTACTATTTCTCTGGGTTTAGTCTTCTTCCATTTTTTTTTGATCGATTTGATTTTGTGTTTAATTTTCTGGGTTTAATGTGTTCGTTTAGGGTTCGATTTAGGGTTTTTTGTGTTTAATCTTTGTTTTTTGTGTTTAATCTTTGTTTTTCGTGTTCTTCCATTTTTGCTTGTTCGATTTAATTTTGTGATTAATCTATGTTTTTAAGTGTTTAGGGTCGATTTAATATATGTTCTATTGTTCTTTTTCAAGATGTCAAACCCAAAAATTGATACTACTGGAACAGAGACCTCAACGGCCTCTAAAGCAACCATTGGCACTGTTCGAAAGCGGATGAAGGATAGTTCCGGCGTATGGGATCACTTCTTAAAGATTGAAATAGAATCTGGACTGCAAGCCAAATGCAAATACTGTGCAATTCAATACAAATACAATAGTAAGAGGAATGGAACAAGCACTTTGTGGGCACACATTTCAAAGTGTCTTAAGTATCCTTACAATGTTCCTAAAGACTCTAAGTCTAAACAAAGTTTCCTTTCATTTCAAGTTGCTAAAGAAACTGGGGGTGCTTCTAGTGGCTTAGTTGTTCATAAGTTCGATGCAGGAAAGCTTAGAAAAGGTTTGTCATATATGATAATTGTTGATGAGTTGCCTTTTAAGTTTGTTGAAGGCCAAGGGTTTAAGTATTTTTGTAGTCTAATGGAGCCTAGGTTTCATGTACCATCTAGGATTACTGTAGCAAAAGATTGTTATGAAACATACTTAACTGAAAAAAGAAATTTAAAATCATTTTTAAAGAGTTGTAACTCTAGAGTATCTTTCACCACCGATTCATGGACTTCTGTGCAACAAATTAATTATATGGTCTTAACTGCTCATTTCATAGATAATGATTGGAAATTACAAAAAAAAATATTGAACTTTATTCCTATCTCTAGTCATAAGGGTGATGAAATTGGTAGGGCAATTGAGAAATGTTTAATTGCTGATTGGGATAATGTTAGAAGGTTTTGTTAGTTTCTAGAAAGCTTTTACGATCTTACTTTGCGTGTTTCTGGCTCTTTATATGTGACTGCAAACATATTTTTTCACGAACTTGTGAATATTTCTGCTCTTTTGAAAGATTTAATTGATTCTGATGATATAGCAATGTCTTTAATGGCTAGTGTAACGAAGGATAAGTATGATAAATATTGGGGTGATCCTGAAAAAATTAATTTGTTGATTTTTGTTGCTGTGGTACTTGATCCCCGTTATAAACTTGAGTATGTTGAGTGGATGTTAGTTGAGGTTTATGGTTCAAGTGTTGGGAATTCACTTGCAAAAAAGGTGAAGGAAGCTTTATTTCTTTTATTTGAGGAGTATAGAGGTTCACACTCTAATGATGTTCATAAAGAAGATATTTCAGCTACTAGTAAAGATGATAATGCTTGTGTTGCCTAACAAAAAAAAATTGAGATGTTGAAAAACAAGTGGAAGAAACAGAAGTATGAGAAAGAGGGTGAATTGAAACTTGAGTTGGAGAAATATTTAGATGAAGATACCAAAGAAGATTGTGAGAACTTTGATATTTTAGGTTGGTGGAAGTTTAATTGTAGTAGGTTTCCTATCACGGGAAAGATAGCACGTGATGTACTAGCGGTCCCCGTATCTACTGTGGCATCGGAGGGTGCATTTAGCACAAGTGGGAGGGTTCTTGATGTGTTTTGGAGTTCCCTTGCTTCTACGACGGTTCAAAGTCTTGTTTGTTCTCAAGATTGGTTACGTTCATCTCCTATCCCGGTGTTTTTTGAAGAACACATGGAAGAAGTAGAGCACATTGAAAAAGGTAAATTTTATTTATTTATTAATTTAGTTTCAATATATCACATATAAATTGTAATTGTTTGTTTTTCATAACTTGTAGAGTTGATGAAGATGTCAATTGTTGATGAAAAGGATGGGATGTTTTCAGAGACAGTTGAAATTGATGATTAATGCATATGATATGATGGCTTTGTTAGTTTGTTTAGTGATTTGGAAGGCTTTTTTTGTATTTTACAAGACTTTGTTTATTATTTTGCAAGATTTGTTATTTTGAATGACTTTGTAAGACATTATTTCTATTATTATTAATCTTGTATGATTTGCTATTGTCTTAATTATTGTAATTTTAGTTTAAATAGTTATTCGGCCCAAAAAAAAAATTCGGCCTAATTCGGTCTGGTGGTTTGGATTCGGTCTAAACATATAAAATGCGGTTCGGTCTAGAAACTAATTTGGTTTGGTGTTGGTCTGAAAATATGGAGACCGAATAAAATATGGTTCGATTTGGTTTTGATGAAAGTCCAAACCGTAGACCGAACTTTCACCCTTAACATGGTTCAATGAAGCAACTCTACTCTAAGCTAATGAGTTACATGGAAGCATTGAAACAAAGTAGCCCAAAAAGCCATTTTACAATTGTCATTGATGAAAATACAAATCCACCTACATTTCAAAGAATGTTTGTTTATTTTGAAGGTGTAAAGGAAGGTTGGGTTAAAGGGTGTAAGAAGGTTTTGTGTATTGATGGTTGCTTTACAAAAACCTTCTTGGGTGGCATGTCACTAAGTGCAGTTGGAAGGGATCCAAATGAGTAAATGTATCCCTTGGCATGGGCTGTGGTTGAAGGTGAGAATAATGAATCTTAGCAATGGTTTATTTCTGAGCTTGAAAAAAGTGCTCCACATGACAATGGCACTGGATGGACTGTGATTTTCGATGAACATCAGGTATGATTTCAAGCTATTCTTAGCTGTATTTGAGCTGGTGAAAATGGTGCGTTGTGCTACTGTTTTAGCTGTTTTGAGCTGCTGAACATGGTGTGTTTTGCTGCTGTTTTTACTGTATTTGAGCTGGTGAAAATGGTGTGCTGTGCTACTGTTTTAACTGTGTTGAGCTGGTAAACATGTTGTGTTTTGCTACTGTTTTTGCTGTATTTGAGCTAGTGAAAATGGTGTGTTTTGCTACTGTTTTTGCTGTATTTGAGTTGGTAAAAATGGTGTGCTTTGCTGCTGTTTTTGGTGTATTTGAGCTGGTGAAAATGGTGTGTTTTGCTACTGTTTTTGCTGTATTTGAGCTGGTAAAAATAGGGTGTTGTACTACACAGAGCATTGTAAGGGTTGTGGGAATTGAACTTCCAAATGCCGAACATAGGCATTGTGCGAGACATATATATGCTAATTGGAACAAAAGCTTCAAGGTTGAAGAGATGAAGCTTTTATTTTGGAGGTGTGCAAAAGCTTATAATGAGGCTGATTTTAATGATGGAATCACAGAAATGGCGAAAGTAAACCATGTTGCTGCTGAAGCATTTAACTTGGCTAATCCTCATTTATTTTGTCGAGCTTATGTGAAGGTTGATACAAAGTGCGATGTGATATTGAGTAACATGGCCGAAACTTTTAATAATTACATCATGCATGCTAGATCAAAACATTTGATTGATATGCTTGATGATATTTGAACAGTGCTAATGAAGAGGATAGCTACAAAGAGGGAGCAATGTGCAAGCAAGTGGAGTGGATTGTTATGTGCCAAAGTACAAGCTATGTTGGTAAAGAGAAAGAAGAGGCATCTAATTGCACTGTTTTACCGTCTACTGCTACAATATTCCAAGTTGCTCATCACATTGACGTATTAGAGGTGGACATAGAAAAAAGAACATGTACGTGCAGGAAATGGGATCTTAAAGGGATTCCTTGTTGTCATGCTATTGCCTCAATTAATTACCTACATAAAGATGTTGAGTCATTTGTCGATGAATGTTACACCAAAGCTGAATACACAAGGGCTTATACAGGTAGCATAGCTCCTTGCATTGGAGAACGTCATTGGCCTAAAATTGAATGTTACACCAAAGCTGAAACGGTTAGTTAGTTAAACTTTATGCCAAAAAATTATTACACATCAAATAAAAGTTCAGTCAATCTAATAATTGTTATGTTCCTTTTTAACAGTGCAAACGTAAAAGAGGAAGGCCAAGCAAGGGAAGCCAAACTCATGTAGACGTACTCTCAACTTAAGCATCAACAACCAAGCAATGAAGAATCTTTATTAATATTGTGATTAATAGTTAGTATAACACTTAAGAGCTTTTGTAAACAATGAAGCATATGTATAATTAATGTATTGTTAATGACTTAAGTGTTGCTTTTGTAAACCTTAATATTTTGTCAAACATTTAAGTATGGTAGGGATATTTTGTCAATGTAATGGAATACACGGCAGTGATATTTTGCCAAATATTTTATAAAGGAATATATTAGGAAATGGGATCTAATTTAATTACATTAATTGTCTTACATTGTTCTAAGAATTTTCATTACATTGTACTAATCATGTTAACATAAGTAAGAAGATTACAAATAATAACCATGATGCAACAAGCACAAATCCTAAAGCTTTTGTTGCATTTATTTGTTTAGCAAGTTCAATCTTCAAAAAAGCTTCACTCTCCTTCAATTTTTGTTTCTTCATCTTCAATTTGTCAATTTTCTCAATTAAAATAGAATTTTGTTCTTCCAAACAATATGCTCCTCCAAATGCTTCCGACTTGATTACATCATCCTCCCACTTGAAAAATTTGCAATTTAAGTCCTATAATCAAAATACAATCAAAATTAGTTAAACTAAATTACTTTACTAAAATAAGTCCTAACCACAAAAATTAAACCATAACTTACAGGCCAAAGACCACAAGCATAAAATCGATGCCCAACTCTAGAACCTTTTCTAGCAGTTTGCAATTTTGCTAGAACACCATGTTCACATTTAGGGCTTTCCCTTACAATTGACCTTCTTAATGTTGAAGAATGAGATGTGGTAATGCTCTTCATAGCATGAAATAGATGAAAAAAAAAATAAAGAAAACGGAGATGATTGTTGATTTTTTTCGGTTTTAGTGGAGGATTTTGGGTGTGGGTTTTAATGGAGGAGAGAAGCAGTAGAGGAAGATGATGATGCTGGGTTAAATGAGAGAAAAAAGCAACAACTATTTTACCAGAACAATAAGTCAAAAAGAATTCAACAACACTCCGGGTAAAATGATACAATACATGGGATTATTCATGGTTAATTGATAGTTGGGATTATTGTAGGAAAATCAAAGAAAGGTTGGATTATTCTGGATAATTTACCCTTTTAAATAAGTTTATTGTATTTAAATTCTCAATAATTTGGATACAAGTGAATGGAGATTTTAGAGTACTTTTTGGGTCCTAAGAGAAAATCTAACTCGGCCTGATTTTAGTCTAGAGAGGAGGTTTGCTTTGTGTTGAAGCAGTGCTTTGCGAGCAAAGGCTCAGCTTTTCTGATAGTCCCACAAAAAGTTGAGTTTGATTCAAGTGCTGGACACATTTTCTCTCTTGCTTTGTGTTGGGATACTTCATTCCACATCTACGAATTAAAAATGATACTCCCGTTTATTTTTATTCTTCCCATTTACTTTTTGCATAGTTTTCAATGCAAATTTTAAACCTTAATACCTCTAAATGCATATAATAACAATTTAAAAAAATGTATAATAAAAAAGTATACATTAAGACGAATCTACGAAATCTCATATAGATATATTATATCTTCTAAATATGTGTCAAAACATTAATAAATTTGTCTGTCCTTATGATAGAATATTCCAAATGGAAAGAACATTAGAGAACGGAGGGAGTATATACACTTTATAAATTATTGAAGTCCTTCTTCCCATTGCCATATGGATTTGGGATGATATCTTCTTTCATTGGCTTATTGAATGTGCGCATCTTGTGTTTTCCTGTTAATATATTGACATTTACAATATCTTTCAAGAATATATTTCTATATAAAGAATAACTACATTTCGAAATATTTAGGTAGCGACCTATTTTTTTTAAAAAAAAAAATTATGGTTTTCGGTCATATTATGGTTTTCGGTTTGGTCTAAAAACTAAAAAATGAGGATTAGATCGGAAAATGTAAATTTTTTAAAAAAATAACCAGACTAGACTGCTTAGACCATTGAACAGAAAAAGTACTAATGGTTTGGTTTGTGGTTTAGAACAAATTTCGTTCAACGCTAATTGTTTGTGTTGATTAATTGTTGTTTATTTCTTCTAATTACTTAATCAAATTAGGGTTTTTGACCTTTAATTTTTCATTAATCCTGAGAGCATTGATATGTATTCTAATTGACTTAGGGCACCTAAAAATAAGAAGTTTATTGAGTTGTCTCACCATGAAACGACTTTTATTGAGTCAGCCTAAACTATTTAAAAAAATTGCTTTCTGTACTAGTGTGAATTCAGATTTCTTTTTTTTTTTTTACTAATGGACTGCTTTTATGGAACCGTTTCATGGTGAGAATGTCTCATACAGAACTTGTTGTAGATTTAGAGGTTCTTAATTGGTATTTGGGTTGAATATGACATCCATGAAGTTGAATTTTGATAATCTTGCTGGAAACTAGAAATTTATTTGATTGCAACTAAAATTTAAAGCCATTACTCACCTTATATGGAGTGTATATAGTTTTCGATGTGATTTCAAAGATGCTAAATTGGTTGTTAATTGCAAGAAGGGTGAAATTCGAATTCAAAGAATCTTTATGCAATTAAATAATTTAACTCAAAGATTTGAGATGTTGTAAAGGAAGATAATTCCCTTAAGGTTTAATTAAAAGTTTTTGCACCACTATGATGGTTTTGTAATAAGTTGATATGGTTCTTAATGTTGAGAATGTGTTCTTGATGACTCCTAATAGTAACTTGTTTTTCTATTGTAAATGTGGAGAATTGTAAGAGCATTACTATGAATAATGTTGTGACTTTTAAAGCCTTTAGTACAGGGAGTTTTAACATCATATTTCATGATATGATGATTTGTTATTGACTGATGTAAGGCACATATGTGTTTTGAAGATGGATTAAGTACCGTAAGATATAAATAAACATTATTATAGTTGTGTAGGTGGAGTGATGAAGGTCACCAAGGGCTCTTATGTTGTTGAAGAGAAGCATGGTTGGAGGTTGTAGTTGTTACAAGCCTTCATGATTACCAACTCATCAAACCTCTCTATTAGCACAATGTTGGATTACGATACCAAACTTTAGGATTTTTGTGGCTTGTTTACATAAGTGAATGTGGGTGATTAAGTTGAGAAATTCAAGAGTTTATCGTAAGTTCAGGCAATGAAATCTCAGTTTTTGCAACTAATGAGATTTTAGTAAGCGTAGGAGAGTTAGATTCAAGGACAATGTGCATAACACAAAGGAGATATTTCATTATATACACTAGGACTTATGGGGTGCATCTAGAAAATTCTCTTTGGGTGGCTGTAACTTCTTGCTCATTTCCATCAAAAGTTACTCAAGAAAGTTTTGTGTAATTTCATCAAAACAAAAAATTAAATAATGGGCGTCTTTAAGATTTGAAAGATCATGATTGAGAAAATAAAATATTGATAGAAAGGGGTAAGGCATATGTAAAACTGAGTAAAGTTAGGAAAGACTCCTTGAGCCAATTAAGGTGATCTTCCCAAATGTTTTACTTGATCGTATCTTCTCTACCGAACTTAGTTTTACATCGCTAAACAATTATGATTCAATTTTTTTTATATTAATTAATTACATATTTGGTTGTCCGACATATTTTCATAAGAATGAAACGTTAAAATGAACATAAGCTAGAATGACCATCACAAGGTTTTTTTGGGTTGATGATAAGGGTTATGGGGTGTAATATTAGATATCTTTATAGGAAATGATATGGATTGGCATTTCATTCCATGAGTTGAGAATAAACACATGATACAATCAATGATTTTAGGAAACAAGATATTTACACAATAATTACCAAACTAAGAAGATATACAAATTAATTTAAATAATATCTAAATATTCTATTCTAATACACTCTCGCAATC
Source organism: Amaranthus tricolor (assembly GCF_026212465.1). Classification (NCBI taxonomy): domain Eukaryota; kingdom Viridiplantae; phylum Streptophyta; class Magnoliopsida; order Caryophyllales; family Amaranthaceae; genus Amaranthus; species Amaranthus tricolor. The sequence goes on from NC_080052.1 coordinate 14,494,512, forward strand.
GAATCGAGAGGTTTGCGAACGCTGAGACTGGAAAGAAAATCATCAAAAAGAACTTGAGGAAGGCCCTTGGTAAATATATCAGCAATTTGATAGCGAGATGGAACATGAAAGACGCGAACTATTTAACCTTCTCACAAACAAAATCAATGTCCATTTCAATATGTTTAGCGCGCTGATGATGAACTGGATTTTCCGACAAGTAAACAACACTAACATTGTCACAATAAACCAAAGTAGCTGTGGAAACAATGAAGCTCAAGAAGAAGGTTACGAATCTAGCATGATTCAGAAACAACATTGGTGACACCACAATATTCTGCCTCCGCACTAGACTTAGAAACCGTGGGTTGTCGCTTAGCAGACCAAGAGATCAAATTATCACCAAGAAAAACACAGTATCCAGAAGTAGAGCGACGAGTGTCAGGACAACCGCCCCATTCAGCATCGGTGTATGATAAAAGAGAAGAAATGGAAGACCGATATGGTTGCATCCATGATCAAGAGTACCTTTGATATATCTAAGAATGTGATGAAGAGCAGCTGTGTGTTCAATGCGAGGATCATGCATAAAAAGGCAAACTTGTTGAACCGCATATGAAATATCCGGACGGGTGAAAGTGAAATACTATAAAGCCCCAGCCAAGCTATGATTCAAAGTAGCATTTTCATAAGAAGAACCAACATTCGCACACAATTTCCCGGTAGTAGTCACAAGAGTAGGAGAAGGTTTGCATTGAGGCATGTCGGTTTTGTCATGAATCTTAGAGGCATACCTGTGTTGAGAAAGAAAGGGACCTGCAGAATTACGAAGAAACAACAATACCCAAGAAATAACTTAAAAGACCTAAGTCCTTCATAGCCAATTCGAAACTCGACTTAGATATAATGGACTGGTAAAGAAAATCAGAGGAAGCAGTCAGAATGATGTCATCTGCACATAACAAAAGATAGGCAATGTCGGACCCATAACAATAAATAAATAGGGACGAATCGGAAACACTGTTACAAAAGCCAATAGTAGTCACAAAATCAGCAAATAAAGAGATTTGCGAAGAAGACAAACATGATCGAGATGTTTAGGGGTCACGAAAACCCAAAGGCTAGTGCATGTAAACAGTTTCATCCAAGTGCCCATGAAGAAAAGCATTTTTAACATCCAATTGATGTATTGACCAAGATTTAGACAATGCAACACTTAAGACAATGCAAATATAGGTAGGTTTCACCACAGACTAAAAGTTTCATCACAGTCAATGCCCTCTCTTTGAGATTTACCATCACCAGCAAGGCACGCCTTATAGCGCTCAAAAGAACCATCAGATTTGGTTTTTAAACGAAAAATCCATAGATTTCGAATAACATTAGAATTAGGAGGTCGAGGAACAAAATCCCAAGTGTGATTATCAATTAAAGCATCAAATTCATCTTGTATAACTTGTTTCCAGTTCGGGTCACGGAGGGCATGTATGGGATTTCGGGGAATAGCAGAAAGATAAGGCATGTGAAGAGTATTTGGTGTTGGGTTTGAAGATACCATATTGACTATGCGTAGTCATGACAATGCGAGGACTAGATGGTGATGGAAAAGAGGTTGGTTAAGGAGGAGGGAAAGGATTTGGGCTGGAGAAAGAAAGTGGGCTGCTGTGAGCAGGACCATCTGGGACGGTAGCAAGAATTGGGCCGGGGAAGTGGGGGGTGCTGTTGGGGATGATTCCGTGGGCTAAAATCAGGAGGGGATGGGTTTGTTGGGGGGTTTTGGGCTTCGGCAAGGGGTGGCCCCAGTAAGGGGAATGGAGGGGGGAAAGTGTGTTGGGTTGAATTAAGAACAATGGGAGAGTCTTCTAAGAAGTTGTACTCGTGAGGAGTACTAATAGAAGATTGAGAAAAAGGAAAAGTGTTTTCATCAAAAATAACATGACGAGATAAGATAATTTTGTGTGAGGAGAGATCATAGCACTTGTAACCACGATGTGAGGACGGATATCCCAAAAGACACATGGAGAGCAGCGAGGTTGTAGTTTGTGAATTTTGGAGGAAAAAATGAGAGGAAAACATAAACACCCAAAAACCCGGAGATGAGTACAAGAAAGAGATTTGTGGTAAAGTAAATGAGTAGGAGTGAGATGACCAAGTAACTTAGAAGGGAGAATGTTAAGAAGATAAGTTGTGGTATTTAAGGCGTGAGGCCAAAAATACGGTGGAAGAGAAGCATGACGCAATAATGTACGAATAATATTATTTATGGAGCATATTTTCTTTTTTGATTTTTCATTTTGAGAAGAAGTTTGAGGACAAGAGAAACAAAGAGAGATACCCCGAGCATTACAAAATTGGTGAAAAAGTTGATTGTTAAATTCATCCCCATGATCACATTGAATGGATTTAATTGAAAGTTCAAATTGATTTTGGATATAAGTGGTAAAATTGACAAAAATATCATAAACTTGAGATTTGCGAAACAAGGCAAAAGTCCTTAAATAATTAGTAAAGTATCAAGAAGAAGAATATAATATTTGTAACCTGATGGACTAGAAACAGAAAAAGTCCATAAATTACTATGAATATTCTCAAAAGGACAAGTACTTTTACACAAAGAAGTAATAAAGGGCAATCTAACATGTTTACCCAAAGGACAAGAGTGACAAAGAAATGAAGGATGTTTATTACATTTAATTAAACTAGAGGAATACAAAAAATCTAAAATTGCTTTTCCCGGATGACCTAAACGAGAATGTCAAAGACTATTAGAAAAAGTAAAAAATGCGGAAGAGGTAGACGATGAGGCAGGAGCTCCATGTGTCGATTGAAAAGGATAAAGATCACCCGTGCTATTAGATCTTAGAACGATGTTCCCCATGGCCAAATCCTTCATAGAAAAGCCAAAAGCATCAAATTCAACAAAAACCATATTACGATGAGTGAATTTAGGTGACCGTGACCTTAAACTTGAATCATATGACCACTACCAACAATAATTGCATTATTTGAGGGATGCTTTAAAGGAAAATAATTAAGAAGGCTACCTTGAGATCGAGTTATGCAAGAAGTTGCACTAGTGTCCATGTAAATTTGTTTATCGGGAAAGGATAGAGATAGAGTATGCATGGCATGATCAATATTCGTCGGAGAATAACCCATAGCCGAATTAGACCCGGTGCAGAAACTATGGGCTGGACAAGAACCAAGTAACCCATTATGAGGAGAAGTAGCAACATTCTTATGAGGAGCCAAAGGAGTAGTTGGATAAGGTGAAGACTCAATTCTCTTAAGTGATGATAATTCAAAACACATATTAAATTAAACAATAATTTAAGTAATTATATTTAGTTGTTTAAGTCGCTCCAAAAATCATATTAAATATTAATTGATTAAATGACAAATTATTTAAGTCCGAAATAAAGTTAATTGAGATTAAATTAAATGACTTAAGATAATTTAGAAAGTTATATTTAAATTTTGAATTTAAATTTAAGCTTTTGAATAAGATTATATTTGAAGTTGAATTAAGTAAATGTATGTTCAAGATGTTGAAATACTTGAATTATATTTGTATGTTAAATTTAAGTTTTAAATTAAACGTGTGCTTAAGATATTTAAATGTTTGAATACATTACACGTTGAATAGCTTATTACACGGTTTATAATTGAATATTTGAAGTTAAATAAGTTGTTAAGCTATACTAATTACAGGCTTTCCTACAAATAAGATGACAATTTAAATTCATACTGAAAACAGGAAAAGACAATTTAAATTGATGTTAAAAATAGGAATTAAATTTGAATAATATTTACACGTTGTATTATTTGGTTTTTGCTGAAGTTTCAATATGTTGTATGAGTTCTAACGTGGCAGAACAACAATGGTTGTTAATAACAAAATATAGCACACAATGACGTAATTATATGAGCTGTCAGTGCAACGTCAGTTTGAGGTTAAGCTCAAGATCTTGAAAAATGGCACAGATTAACCAGATCAACGAAATTGACAGATGAAGCTTTCTTGCTCTACAAGGATATGTTGAGGCGTGACATATATAAATATAAGGCTTTTTTCAAGAATTAAGATTGCAACATTCTCTTACAATTTTCTCTGTTTAATTAAGATCTATTATTCTCTAAACATTCAAAAAGTGTTGTAATTCTTAGTTCATCTAGCTCTTACATTTGTAATGGGATTTAGTGTTAAAAAAGAGTTAGAATTTTCATTGTTTAATACGCCAAACCTTGGAATACTTTTTAAAGTGTTCAACTTGTAATCTCTATTGTGAGATTGGGATTTGTGCTTTTATTAAGGGAACTTGTAAGACGTTCTTCAAGGGAAAAAACGTGGTGAGAGAAGATAGAGAGATCTTCTAGCTTAGGTTGTCTTAAAGTTCATTAATAAAAGGCGTTGAATCCTACGGGTTGGAAGAGAACCTATTAACGGAGAGTAGGTTGTTTAGAACCGAACCTTGTTAACATATCATTTGTTATTGTTTAAGTTCATTTTCGCACTTACGTTATAAATTTATCAATCGACCTACTGTTCCAGAAAACAGTTTCGAAAGGTCTCACAAGCTCTAGAGTTAACCTTCCAGACAAAAATTTTAAACGGGCATACTCTCTATTCTCCCCCCTCTAGAGAGTGTTCAAACTCCTATCAACTTTCAATTGGTATCAGAGCTGAGTTTCACATATAAAGATTAACATCTTGTGATGGATCCGATAGGAGAAGGGTTGTTTGCTCAAGGTCATTCGTGCTCTAGGCCTCCTTTGTTTTGTGGAACAAATTTCTCTCATTGGAAAAATTTAATGAAGATGTTGTGATTGATCAAGATATAAAACTTTGGACACGATAACTAAAGGACCTAAGGTACCCATGAAAAAGGACGCTCAAGGAAATGATGTGGTAAAATCCGAATCCGAATACTCACAAAGTGATTTGGAATCTGTATCAAAAAATTATAGGGCAATGAATCAATTTTGTTATGCTTTAAATTGTACCAAATTCAATAGAGTTTCATCATGCACAAGTGCTAAGGAAATATGAGATAAGTTCGTTGTGACATGTGAAGGAACACGTCAAGTAAAGGAAACAAAGATCAACATTCTCATGCATCAATACAAAATGTTCAAGATGAAAAAGGATGAGAATATTAATGAAATGTTTACTCCTTTTACACTAATTAACTAACAGTTTGAATTCTCTTGGTAAAAATTTTACTAATGCAGAATAAGTCCGAAAGGTTTTGAGGTGTCTTCCAAGATCCAAATGGGGTTCAAAAGTCACCGGCATTGAAGAAGCTCAGGATTTGAGAGTTCTGTCACTTGACGATCTTCTTGGAAAACTCACAACTCATGAACTTACCCTACATGATGATGGAGAATGTGATGTAACACCATCCATGAAGAATCTTGCTCTAAAGGAAAATAAACATCATGAATCCTCAAGCGATGATGAAGAAAGTGATGATGAGGAAGATCCATTTGCCTTGATCACAAGAGGTCTAGAAGGAATCATGAAGATGCGCAAAAGACTTAAAAATTTAAATCTAAAAACAAAGGTAAATATTCGAACTCTAACTCTAATTCTAGAACTAAAAAATTTGCTTGCTTTGAGTGTGGATCTACAGAACATCTTGTAAAGGAATGCCCTAAGAAGAAAAGGAAATCTTACAAGAAAAACATGAAGAAACAAGCAATGGTTGCTACATGGAGTGGTTCCGAAGGATCAACCGAATCCGAAAGTGAAGATGGTCAAGCTCACTTATGTCTTATGGCTAATGATGACAAAAATGATGATCTAGATAAAAATCATAAAGAGGTACTTGACTTTCTTAACTCTTGTTCTAAAGACGAATTAGTTAAAGCTCTCTTTGACATGTTTCAAATTGAAAAGATCTTAAAAGATGAGAAAAATATTTTAGAAAATAGAATTCATCACTATACCGAAGGTTGTGAAGACCTTATAAAGAAAAATGAATCGCTTAAGGCTGAAACATTAAAATTTGAAAAGACTGTCAGAGTCTTGAAAGAAAAAAATCTCAGCCAAATGAAAAGGCTCATTGATCTTAAGAATGAAAATAATGATCTTGAATCTGAGCTCAAGACACTGAGACATGAGTCTGAGAAAAGTTTCAACCCTTAACAAAGCTAAATGACTCCGAATATAAATTTACTAAAATGCTTTCACGAGAAAAATGATGTAATGATAAACGTGGTATCGGTTATTATAATGCTACACATAAATATAAGAGTAAAACCACATTTGTTAAGAGTGCATACAAGCATAGACGCTTACCTACTTGCTCCTTTTGTTGCAAAGAAGAACATCTTAAGTTTGCATGTCCATACAGACGTAAGGACAATTATATTATTAAGAATTCCTTTCCTTTTGAATTGCGTGAGCAGATAAAGTAAATATGGGTTCCTAAAGGGACATGACCACCTAACATGGTCTACCCCGAATATGGTCCCCAATTTGTCACTTGGTTGGCTAAGCAAAGTTAAAAAAGGTTATTTTTTTTGTTTTGTAGGAAAAGCAAAAGTGGATCTTAGATAGTGGATGTTCGAGACATATGAGTGGTAAAATTTCTTTATTTTCTGAAATTAAAGAAAGGTGCAATGGCTCGATCACCCTATGTGACAAAGGTAAATGCCAAATTTTAGGTGTTGGTAAAGTTGGTAAGAAACCCTCTAAAACTATTGATAATGTCTATTTGGTTAAAGATCTAAAATTTAACTTGCTAAGTGTGTCCAACTATGTGATAAAAGTAATCAAGTAATCTTTGATAAAGAAAAATGTGTTCTCAAAAACCTTAACACGAAGATACATTTATTACCGCCCTTAGACATGATAATGTTTATGCTTTGAATACTAACGAAATTGCAGCTCAAAATTCAAGTGTTTAAAGGCTATAACGGATGATCCAAAGCTATGGCATAGACGTCTTGGTCACATAAATACGCACACCATGCATGAATTGGTAAGTAAAGATCTAGTTAAGGGACTTCCAGCTCTTGACTACAAATCACAGTCCTACATGTGACACATGCATTAGAGGAAAGCAAGTAAGAAGTTCATTTAAACCGAAGAAAATTCTAGTTAAAGTTGATGATTATTCTATATTTACGTGGGTTAATTTTTTGAAGGATAAAAGTGAAGCCTTGAAACCGTTCTCAAGACATTGTAAGGAAATGCAAACTTAGTTAAATCTTTCAATAGTTTCGATTAGAAGTGATCATGGGAGAGAGTTTGATCAACTAGGCTTTGATCCCTTTTGTGAAAAATACAATATAATACATAACTTTTTAGCACTACACCCCAACAAAACGATGTGGTTGAAAGGAAAAATCACACTTTAGAGGAAATGGCTAGGACAATGCTTGTAGAGAATGGATTAGCCAAACATTATTGCGCCGAGGCTGTTAACACAACAAATTATGTCTTAAATAGGTGTCTCATTAGACCTATACTTAAGAAAACCCCCTACAAGTTATTTAAAGGAAGAAAACCAAACATAGCCTACCTTAGACCATTTGGTTGTAAATATTTTATCCAAAATAATGGTAAGGATAATCTAGGTAAATTTGATGCTAGAAGTGATGAAGGTATATTTCTTAGATACTCATTAAATAGTAAGGCCTATAGAGTTCTAAATAAGCGTACAAGTATGGTTGAAGAAAGTATACATGTAGTATTTGATGAATCCGAAAATGGAATATTAAGTGAAGGATTTAAAGAGTTAAACCTTAATAAACATTTTGATGATATAAGTGATGATGAATTGGATACCAATAATCATAGTGAAGATAAAAGGAAAAACATGCAGGATACTATAGCAAGTCTTGATAAGGTTGAAAAAATACAGGTTGGAAACATTAAAGACTCACAACCTAATCTTGAGACCCAATCTCAAGACTTGAAAATAGCTCCTGAACGTACTGATCTAGATACTCCAATTAGAAATTCCTCAATGGAAGCAGGAAGAAGTTCCTTGAATGATTACATACCATTCATACTACGAAGAAGACTTAGAATGTCATCTTAACATCCTCCGGAAAACATCATAAGTGATCCAAACAAAGGTACTCAAACTCGATCCTCTCTTAAAAGTTTATGTGTATTTTCTGCTTTTGTTTCTCTTGTAGAACCAAAGGATGTCAAAGAAGCAATCCAAGAACTAGAGTGGATCATTGCTATGCAAAACAAATTAAATGAATTCGAAAGAAATAAAGTTTGGGATCTAGTTGAAAGACCACCAGATCGTACTATTATTGGAACTAGATGGGTCTTTCGCAATAAGCTCAATGAGGGCGACATTATAAGGAATAAAGCAAGGCTAGTAGCTCAAGGCTATAATCAAGAAGAAGGTATAGATTATGACGAGACTTTTACTCCAGTTGCAAGGTTAGAATCTATTCGCATTATGCTTGCTTTTGCTTCATACATGAATATAAAACTATATCAAATGGAAGTTAAATGTGCTTTCTTAAATGGCTACTTACAAGAGGAAGTATATGTTAAACAACCACATGGCTTTGAAAATCCCGATCTACCTAATCGTGTGTTTAAACTAAACAAAGCACTATATGGTTTGAAACAAGCTCCAAGGGCTTGGTATGACAGATTTAGTTCACATTTATTTGTAAATAACTTTTAACGAGGTAAAATTGATAAAACACTTTTCATTAAGACTAAAGGAAAAGATATTCTTGTTGTTCAAGTATATGTTCATGATATATTGTTTGGAGCTACTAATGATTCTTTGTCCAAGGAATTTTCTCAGATTATGTGCAAGGAATTTGAAATGAGTATAATGGGAGACTTAACATTTTTTCTTGGACTACAAATAAAACAAAAGAAAGATGGAATATTTATTGGTCAAAGTAAATATGTTATAGATTTATTAAACAATCACAATATGGATCAATGCAAAAGTGCTAATACGCCTATGAGTGCAATACTAAGTCTAGACCAAGACATAAATGGTAAGAGTGTTAATCAAAAGACTTATAGAGGTATGATTGGTTATTTAATATATCTACAGCAGAAGCTGAATACATAGCTGCTGGTGCATGTTGTTCTCAAATCTTATGGATTGCACAACAGCTTTGAGATCTTGGAGTTCATCTCAAAGGTATTCCAATTAAATGTGATGATACTGTTAGCTACATTTTATCTTTATTTTTACCCCTATAAACGGCTCGTTTAGCGTAAGGAAACTACATGTTATTGCATTGGTTTATAGGATTTTACGCTTGTTTTGTTGCTTTAGTGTTTTGTTTAATTTCAGGATCCAATCATCAACACCGAGCACAAACTAGATCCTTTGGTCGCATACATTGCTCACCTAAACACCGAGGGCTCAAAGAAGTGAAATGTCATGAGCCAAGCCATAAGAACAAGTCAAAAGAAGCCAAAAAAGATCCACTCGACCAGAATAGGCTCGAGCCAAGGTGGCTCGAGCAGCATTGCTCGAGCCAGATTCTGCGTATTACATATCTGAAGCTTGCTCGACCGGTCGAGAAAAGTTGGCTCGGGTCGAGCGAAGTGCATTCAAACTTGCAGAGCTTTTAATCATCAACAGGATTCCATTTTGGTGTACAGTACATCCACTCGACTGGTCGAGCAGAGCTAAATTTCACATTCTATCCAATTTTTGAAATTTCTGATGTTGGACCTGATGGTAGCTGGACTGGTCGAGCATGATTCACTCGAGTCGAGTAAAATGGGCGGTAGCAGCATGTGCGATCTTTTTAAAGTATCATTCAAGGTCCAATTACATTTGTTGCTTCTAATTGCTGTTACCAAGACTATCAGCCACCCTACCCTATCCACTAGGGTTGGCACCCCCCTCCTACAACCTAGAATTGGTGGAGCAATCATGAAACCACCAACCCGCCCCCCCCTCTCTTGTTTTTGAAGCCTATAAATAGAGAAGAGGAAGAGGGAGCTATGATCTGAGTTTTCACATTTCATTTTGAGTAATTTCTATGTATTCTTCATAGCTTTGCTTACATTTCAATTAATAATTAGTGTTAGCATAATTTCCCTTTCAATTCAATTAAGTATTTTTACTTTTCAAATACAATCTTAACTACATCCTTTATTATAATATTTTGCAGGTTGGAATTCTTCAACCATTGATGTACTATTATTGAAGCTTTTTGAAGGTATTACTTTGAATCATCAATTCATCTTGTTCATCCTTAGATTGAGCTTAAAAGAGTAACTTCTATCCTTGCTTATGTTGTTTTCAATTCATGTCACTTAGTTATTTTTGATTGTTTGCCTTTAGTTTCATATATTCATACTTGTAGTTCTTCAACTTATATTCCACTCATCTCTTTAGGATACTCTAGCTTAATTTATTCATCTATGATTCTTGGCTTGTTTGCATTATACAATTTCAATATGAATATGAGTGAGTAGTTTGTTTTGGCCTAGGCTAGGCATCATCACCATGTATGTAGTTTGAATTGCTTTCTTTACCTTTGGCTTGGTTGTGTTGTTTATGGTTTAAGATGGATTTTGCTATCATGTTGTAGTGTCATTGAATTGAGGGCGAGAGTCGATTTTTAACGATAATCTATGCTTAAAAGTTAAGAAATCTCTATAAGAATAGGTATATGCTTTGATTGGAAATGTTGAATGTGTGCTTCATGTCTTAAATTATGCTGAGCTCCATGAGAATAGGTAGTTGAGTATGTTTAGGAAGCTTTTGTTGCTCGGGAGAGAACATTAGTACTTATGATATGTTCTTCCCTGTAACATAATATCCATGACCTTAGGTTAAGGATTAGTAAACACTACTTTGGTGAGAAAGCCTAGCCTATGCCTCTTAGCGTATTGATCATTTTATCCTTACTTTTAGATCATTGTATCCTTATTTATTACTTTTATGTTTTATTCTCATTAAGTACTTTTAATTGCTTGTTTTAATTATTTCTATCTCTAAACATCATATTATACGTTTTCGAACACACTAATCGATCGAGAAACTATTAACTTAACCCCCACTCCTTGTGGATTCGATTTGCACTTGCCGACGTACTACGCCACGCCGTGCACTTGCGGTATTACTATCATAGGACGTAAAGTCCCAATCAAGTTTTTGGCGCCGTTTCCGGGGAGTGGCGACTTTGTTAATTGTTTTTCTTGATTAGTTAGTTCATTGTTCTTTATCATTTTGAGTTGTTTTCATTTTTCTCTTCACTTTGCACTTTACCCCGATTTTTGAGTGTAGTGTATGGAAACTAGGTCTCAAGGACAAGAAAATCTTGTACCTATAAATCCTGAAATTGGGAGAAGAAGGAGGAGAAGGAAACAACGAAAAATGTGAGTAGAAGACCCAAAATCCCTTCGGGAATATGCCATGCCTGATAGGAGCCTAGGGTCGAGTATTGTTCAGACAATCATCACAGCCGCCAACTATGAGATCAAACCAGCTTTCTTTCAATTCATTGATCAGAGTCAATTTGCCGGCACTGAGATGGAGAATCCAAATGACCATCTAGATGAGTTCGTGAACAAGTGTCGCACTGTGAAATATCAGGGGATTTTTGATAAACCAATGAAGCTGATTTGTTTCCCCTACTCACTCCGTGGTGAGGTAAGAGATTGGTTAAGATCTGAAGGGCCAAACAAGTATCGCACTTGGGAGGCATTATCTAAGGCTTTCCTTGCTTGATTCTTTTCACCAGCCAATACTGCTAAACTACGTAATGATATCTCCTCATGCCGTCAAGATGATGGTGAAGCATTATATGAGGCTTGGGAAAGATATAAAGGGTTACAAAGGAAGTGCCCACACCATGGAATCCCAGACTGGCTCTTAATTTAGAAGTTTTACAATGGTCTTAGGGACGAGATACATATTTTAGTAGATGTTGCAGCTGGAGGAACATTGATTGCCAAAACCCCGAGGTGGCCAAACAGATAATCAAGGAAATGTCCTCGAACTTCCATTGGAGAGATAAAAGGAATACCAAGAAAGGTGGAAAATATGAAGTGGATGCATTACTTGTCATTCAAAACTCTGTCCACGCATTGTCAAGAAGGATGGACCAGTTGAGTGTAGGGAACACACTAAAGGCTTGTGAAGTGTGTGGAATCCAAGGTCATTCCCCATCACAGTGTGCAGCAGCAGAATCGTCATCAAGCCAATAAGTTAATGTAGTGTACAACCAAGGGAAGCCACCGTTCAATCCATACTCCAACACTTATAATGAAGGTTAGAGGCATCATCCCAACTTTTCATATAAAAATTCCAATGCATCATTGAACCCACCGTTATATCACCAACCTCCACCAACATATAACCAACAACCCCCAGGGTTTCAAAGACCTCCACCATAAAACTCACCGCAAAAATCAAATTTGGAGTCCATGATGGAGAGCTTCATTGCCACTCAGTCCAAGATTAATGCTGATACTTCTAGTGCCATCCAGCAGATTCAAGCACACAACAAAATCATTGATAATCAGATGGCACAGATTACGCAGCAATTAAGCAATCTTTCCTAACGCAGTGGACAGCTGCCAAGCAACACCGAGAAAAACTCCTCCGGGCATGTAATGCAGTCACACTAAGAAACGACACCACCTATAATCTTCCACCTATAGTTGTTGATAATGAAGAAGAAGAGGTGGTAATAAAGGAAGAAGCACCTGATGAGGGGGAAAAAGAGGAACAACCAGCACCTGTCCCAAAGAAGAGAAAGGAGCCCACCACAAAGATTAGCGTGTCGCAAGCTTAAAGAAAAATATTGGAAGTTTTTAGAAATTCTGAGTAAGCTTGAAATAAACATTCCCTTCATAGATGCTATCAAGGAGATGCCTTCTTATGCAAAATTTCTAAAGGAGGTATTATCTAACAAAAGGATGCTGCCGGAAACAGGCGTAGAAACACTAAGAGGAAAATGCAGCGCTATCTTAGAGTGCAAGGTGCCGGAAAAAGATTCTTACCCCGGGAGTTTCACCATTCTTGTCAAATTTGGTGAAGTTTTGGTTAATAAAGCACTTGCTGATTTGGGAGCTAGTGTGAGTATCATGCCACTATATTTATGTAAGAGGATCAAAGCGGAGATCAAGCCAACAAGGATATCTTTACAACTAGCCGATAGATCAGTAAGGTTTCCAGTTAGAGTTGTTGAAGATTTGCCAGTTCAAATAGAAAAGTTCTATGTCCGTTGTGATTTTGTGATTATGGATATTGTTGAAGATCATGTCATACCTATCATTCTTGGGAGAGATTTTTTGAAGACTGCACGGGATTTTTTTGATGTGTTCAATGGCAAGCTTACATTGAACATCTTGGGGGAGGACGTTGAGTTTCATCTTCCATCAATGATGAAAGGACCCGCTAATGAATCACTATAGAGAACAGAAGTAGTAAGGGTTGAGATTATGCATCCACAGTATGATGACCCTGAGGTCAATCTTAGAAGAAGTTGAGGATGGAAGGTGCTCAGAAACCGCAAGTTTGAAGAAGCTGTTAGATGAACCAGACTTCTATATGGAACCAATGATGGAGACAGTTTTGGAGGCTTCTGTGACAGTTAAACAGGAGAGATCCACGCCTCCTCAGGTAGATCTTAAACCCCTTCCCTCTTCATTAAAATATGCTTAATTAGGAGAAAATGAAACTTATCCAGTAAATGTTAATGCTCAATTAAATAATACCCAACTTGACCAATTGATTGCATTGATTAAAATTTTCAAAAGTGTCATAGGGTATTCAATAGATGATATCACTGGTATAAGTCCATCGTTTTGCATGCATAGAATACTTTTGATGATGATCATGCCACATCTATAGAACCTCAAAGGAGATTGAATCCTAATATGATAGATGTTGTGAGAAAAGAGGTTCAGAAATTACTTGACGCAGGTAAAATCTACCCTATCTCTGATAGTAGGTGGGTTAGCCCCGTACAGGTAGTGCCCAAAAAGGGTGGCATGACTGTTATAAAAAATGATAAGGGTGAATCAGTATCCATTAGAACAGTTACGGGTTGGAAAATGTGCATAGATTACAGAAAATTAAATAAACCAACCCGTAAAGATCATTTCCCTTTGCTTTTTATAGATCAGATGTTGGATCGTTTGACAAAGCATTCATATTTCTGCTATTTAGATGGATGATCTGGAATTTTTCAGATCCCAATCCATCCAGATGATCAGGAAAAGACCACTTTTACTTGTCCCTATGGGACCTTTGCATATCGAAAAACGCCCTTCGGTCTCTGCAATGCTCCCGCCACGTTCCAACGATGCATGATGGCCATTTTCTCTGATTTTATTGAGGATTTTTATGGAAGTATTTATGGATGATTTTTCTGTGCACGGAACATCTTTTGAAGCATGCTTAATCAACCTCGAAAAGGTACTCCGTAGGTGTAAAGAGACCAACCTCACCCTAAATTGGAAAATATGCCATTTCATGGTACAACAGGGGGTAGTGTTAGATCATGCTATCTCCAACAGGGGGTAGTGTTAGGTCATGCTATCTCCAACAGGGGCATTGAGGTAGATAAAGCAAAAGTAGAGGTTATAGAGCGTTTACCTTCTCTCTCTGATGTTAAGGGAATAAGGAGTTTCCTTGGTCACGTTGGTTTTTACCGGAGGTTTATCAAGGATTTCTCTAACATTGCTAAGCCTCTAACTGAGCTCCTCGCCAAATATGCCCCGTTCCTATTTACTAACGATTTCCTTTAAGCTTTTAACATATTGAAACAGGCTCTTATCTCTACTCCTATTATCCAACCGTCGGATTGGAACATCCCTTTTGAAATCATGTGCGATGCAAGTAACTATGCTGTAAGGGATGTCTTGGGTCAAAGGAAGGATGACAAGTTGCATGCCATCTATTATGCGAGTAAGACATTGGATCTAGCTCAGATGAATTATGCAACAACAGAGAAAGAGCGTTTGGCATTTGTATTTGACATAGAGAAATTTAGGCCTTACCAGTTAGGTTCAAGGTGATCGTTCACACCGATGATGCAGCTTTGAGGCACTTGATGGCGAAGAAAGATGCTAAGCCTTGCCTGATTCGGTGGATTCTCCTACTGCAAGAGTTTGATTTAGAAGTGAAGGATAAAAAGGGTGCGAAGAATGTTGTTGCCGACCACTTATCCCGGTTGACTCATGATGGTGGAGCAAGTTTGGAAGCTCCGATTGATGATTCATTTCCAGATGAGTGTCTCTTAGCTGTAAGCATGAAAAGTGTTTCATGGTATGCTGATTTGGCTAATTATCTAGCAAGTGGAATCATTCCTGATGGATACTCATCTCAGCAGAAAAAGAAGTTTTTCTATAATGTCAAGAGACATTCTTAGGAGGACCTGTTCCTGTATAGGCTTTGTGTTAATGGTATAATTAGAAGGTGTGTTCTACAAGAAGAAGTACCTTTTATTATCTCACATTGTCATGATCTGCCCTGCGGAGGACATGCTAGTACCTCCAAGATTGTTGCAAAAATTCTTCATTGTGGTTTTTATTGGCCTTCTCTGTTCAAGGATACACATGCCTATGTCAAATCCTGCGACATATGTCAAAGAACAGGGAATATTTCAAGAAGAAATGAAATGCCACTCAACAACATCCTAGAAATCAAAGTTTTTGATATATGGGGGGTGGATTTCATGGGACCATTCTCATCCTCCTATGGGAATAAGTATATCTTGCTGGCAATTGATTATGTGTCAAAATGGGTAAAGGCTATTGCATCTCCTACCAATGATGCGCACGTGGTTACCAAGTTCTTCAAGAAACACATTTTTTTGCGATTTGGCACACCGAGGGTATTGATTAGTGCTGGAGGGCAACATTTTTTGGAAAAGAGATTTGAATGTGTATTAAATAAATATGGGGTTTATCATAAGATTGGTCTAGGCTATCATCCGCAAACAAGTGGCAAGGCTGAAATCAGCAACCAAGAGATCAAGAGCATTTTGGAGAAGACGGTTGCAAGGTCAAGAAAAGATTGGGCGAATAAGTTGGATGACTCTCTTTGGGCCTACAGAACAGCATTCAAAACCCCTATTGGAGCCACACCATACAAGTTAGTTTATGGGAAGCCGTGCCATTTACCAGTAGAGCTTGAACATAGAGCATTTTGGGCAATCAAAGCCCTTAATTATGATCTAGTGTGTGGTGGTGAGAAGAGGTTGTTAGATATCAACGAATTTGATGAGATACGCTTGGATGCGTATGAGAGTTCAAGGCTATACAAGGAAAAGACCAAGCGATGGCATTACAAGGGTCATACCAGAAGGAGCTTTGAAGTTGGACAATTAGTGTTACTATTCAACTCCCGTTTGAGGTTATTTCGAGGGAAACTAAAGTCACGTTGGACGGGTTCATTCAAGATCACGAGGGTATTCCCCTATGGTTCCATCGAGCTGTCGAATGCGAAAGCAGAAACATTCAAGGTGAATGGTCAACGTGTCAAACACTATCGCGCAGTGAGCCTTTAGCGGGGTGAGTGGTAATGCCGCTTGAGCCCCCACGTGTTTTGCATGAATAATGCGCAACGGTCAAGCTAACGACCTTAAACGATCGCTTGTTGGGAGACAACCCAACTCTGGTATGTTTTTGTGTATATTCACTTTTATTTCTTGTTTTTGTTTTTATTATGTAACATATTTTATATAGCATGCTTGTATTAAGTTGATGGATGCATGATTTGATAGTTGGGTTGTTCATTATATGCATAAAAATGAGAAATCTGCACAACTGATGTTGTAGGGTCGAGCAAAGGGGTATTTCAAATATAACATTGCACTGTAGGTATTCTAATTGATTATTAGCTGAAAAAACACTCCGCTCGACCAGCCGAGCAAGGTTAGCTCGGGTCGAGCGTTGAGCGGACACCTACAGTGAAACAGGGGATTTACTCGACCACTCGAGCAAATAACTAAAATTTTCCAGTAGCATTAGCAGCAAAACAGAACGCCAAAAAAACCTGTACTTCGCTCGATAGGTCGAGCGAAATCGGTCGGTCGAGCAAGATGCAGTTTTGACATAATGTGCGTTTAAATTCAGTTTTGCTCGACTAAAACCTCATTTCTCACTCGAGAAATATCATTTCCTCCTACTTTCTCTCACTAAAAACTCAAACCCTAAGCCCTAAAATCCTTCAGTCCTTCTACATTCACTCATCAACATCAACATTTCACTCTTCAAATTCATTAATTACATCCACATTGCTCCATTCTCATCAACATCCATCCAAATTAGGGTTTGTAGAATTGAGGTAAAAGTTGTTAAATTATTCAAAATTTGAGTTTTTATTTGCTTTCTACTAACTAATCTTTGCTTTTTTGTAGAGATTTTGTGTTCTTTGCTTGTAAATCTTTGTTTTAGGAAATTCATCAACCAAAACAAGCTATGGCACCAAGGAGGCAAAGGAGGAAAGAAAGGACTCCATCACCACAAAGAGTTGAACCCGATGAGGACTACCTCAATATAATTTTTAGGAATGAAGATCAACGAGATATGTTTCAAAATCTTAAAGAAAGGCCTATCAATCCTACTAGGTTTATTTGTGCCAATGTGCTTCGAAACCTAGGATTGTTTGAGTATGCTATGCATTTTTTTAGATCAATAGGCATGGTTTTGTGTTCAATATGCATAGAGAAATATACCCTGAGTTAGTCCTCGAGTTTCTATGTTCTTTGACCATAGCACAAGATGACTTTGGGGAAACCTCATTGTACTTTAGGATAGATGAAATTGAGTGGCAGCTCACTACGACTGAGCTTGCTGATTTATTTGGTCTGAACGGCATATGGGGAGGATTAGACTATGAACAACACCCTTCCCAAATTTGGCCGTTAATATCAGGAGAACACTTGACCAACCTGTAGAATTTAGTTCTGAAAAAGGTTCATTATCCTGTTATCAAGATTTGGCTCAAGTTCATGGCTTTCACTATCACGGCCAAACTGAGTCCAATAAGGCCAATAGTAACAATCTAATTATTTTAGGCTCATTCCTTTGCTTTGAATGGGGTTTTACCTTTAACCTAGCTAGACTTCTAGTCCACACATTCCGCCATACCATTAATCAACCTAATACTGTTTTCAAACACCGGTATAGTTTGGCGGACTCATCACCCAAATTGCTATGCATTTTGGTTGGAGAGGAGAATGGGTACTACCTAAAGAGGCCACCACCATCAGCATGACCCACCTAGTTCAATCTAAGTGGCTAGAGCTTTCAAATGGTTAAACATGGTGGAAGCTTCATGACCGACAAATAGGTATCCCTTTCCCCACCCAAGCTCTTCCCGACTTAAACCCCAATCGTCCAACATATCTCTTTGGACCAGAAGGGCGGGTACCTGACACTCGAGCAGTGGAAAGGCCATCACAATAGGCTTTCCCCAACCAGTACTTTCATCGGAGACGAGGTGGCTCGTCTTCTACACACGAGGAACGTCACCCTTCACCTGCATTTGAGCAAGGAGACCCATCCTCTACATTCAAGTTTCGTGGCACCTCTCATGCAGCACCTCCGCCCCCACCTTCACCCCATCATACCGACCCTGATCCCATCCTGGCCACTTTATAGCGCTTAGATTTGCGTATGGACAGCTTTGATCAGGGGTTTGACCGGATAGAGGTGCAACAGAGTCGGATCGACCAATTCATGGTCGATTACCAGCACAGCTAATATCTATATACGACCATCATTACCGGCAAGGGCATATCGCCCCAGATCATGTGCACCCATCGTGGTACACACCGCCACCAGGTGAGTAAGATAATGATGAGGGAGATGAAGAGGATGAAGAGGGAGATGAGAGTGACGACTAGAGTCCTCACACCTTCTCTAAAGCCCTTTCGTCGCACTGAGGACACTGCTCAGTTCGGCTTGAGGGAGCTGTTGTGTTTATGGTCTCCTTAGGTTCTTCTTGTGTATATATGCATGCTTTCATTGATTTTCTTTCTGTTTTATTACTTTCGTAAATTAACTTACTTTTTTTCTCTTAATTTAATTATGTTTTCAATGCCTTGAATCACGTTCATGCACATTTTTGATCTTCAGTAGCTAACTTGATTTCATTTTGGGCCATATTTTTAATTTGTGTATGATACCTTGATAAGTTTAGATTATTTCTTCTAAATTTTTTTTGATTTGCAATCCTGTGAACCTTGAGGTTTCAAAACAATAGCTGAGCATTGATTTGGCTTGTGGCACCACCTTTGGGTATTTGTGGACATATTTTGAACCTGTGAGTATTTTATTGAGCCTTTATCATGCATTCACGTAAATTAATGAGATTGTGGATTTGTAGCGCACTAGGTATGACTTGAAGGACTTGGGGATTATATGGATCTAGTTGCTAGTTTGGATCGAGCTTATTCCCTTTCTTTTTTACCCTCTTGTTAACCTACATTATACCCCACCTTCTTTCATCTCTCATTCAAGCATTCCATTTTCTTTTGTATCCCTTCACTTCCACCTTCTTTCACCTTCATCTCTTACTCTTTAGCATACTAGTTTGTTTGGTTGATGGTATGTTGGTGGTTGGTTTATCACACTTGGCTTGAGTTTTTAGCTTGCATTTGCCTTTTTATATTTTCTTGAAGTCACCACTTGCATATTTCATGGTAATATTTCAATTTTAGACACAATTGTATAAATTTAGTTGGTATTGTACGACTCTAAGAGTCCTTTGATTTTACTACCCACTTTTGGTAGTGTAGTGTTTGTTTTTATATCATCTTTGTTTTTATATCATAAAAAATAAAAAATAAAAAAAGAGAAAAAAAAAAAGAAAAGAAAGAAAGAAAAAAAATAAGTCAAAAATTTGTATAGAAAAATATTAGTAGTTAATAAATCCCAAGTTGTGTGAAACCATGGGTCATTTTGGTTTGTTCGGATTAACTAACTAGTTATGCTACCTATTTTTGTAACCTTACCCTTTCTACATTTCATCTTACTCTAACCTTTACCAATTCACCTCTTTTAGGTCGATCCACCTACTTCTAGTGAAGTCTTAGCCTTTGAGTCCTCGAGTACCGAGGTGCAAAACTTTGAGACATCTCTATTTAGAGGCGCACATCACTTTGAGCCAAAGGATGAGGGAATGAGCGTAACTTTTAAAACTATAGTGTGGTTGTTCATCTTGACTAACATATCCAAAAGCGAGGTTCACTTATACCCATTGTGATTGGTTTGGGAGTCTTAGACTCAGTATGGTAAGGTCATTGCTTGACAACTTGTTTTGAGAATAATTTGTAGAACAAGAACACACTTCAAATTTTTTAGAATTGATAATCATAGCTTGCTAATCTATCATACATCTTTTGACAAATTGTGGCTTGTGCATTCATGACTATAGCTGTTATTTGATCATTCATGTGCATATATGATTGGCTCTCGCTTTTCTTTTCTCTTTATGATAATGCAATGCTTGCTTGAGGACAAGCAAGGGTCTGGCTTAGGGGAGTTTGTTAGCTACATTTTAATTTTATTTTTACCCCTATAAACAGCTTGTTTAGCGTAAGGAAACTACGTGTTATTGTATTGGTTTATTGGATTTTACGCTTGTTTTGTTGCTTTGGTGTTTTGTTTCATTTCAGGATCTAATCATCAACACCGAGCACAAACTAGATCCTTTGGTCGCATACATTACTCACCTAAACACCGAGGGCTCAAAGAAGTGAAGCGTCATGAACCAAGCCATAAGATCAAGCCAAAAAGAAGCCAAAATGGATCCACTCGACCAGAATAGGCTCGAGCCAGATTCTGAGTATTACATATCTGAAGCTCGCTCGACCGGTCGAGCAAAGTTGGCTCGGGTCGAGTGAAGTGCATTCAAACTTCCAGAGCTTCTGATCATCAGCAGGATTCAATCTAGGTGTACAGTACATCCGCTCGACTGGTCGAGCAGAGCTAAATTTCACATTCTATCCAATTTTTGAAGTTTCTAATGTTGGACCTGATGGTGGCTAGACTGGTTGAGCGGAATTCACTCGAGTCGAGTGGAATGGGCGGCAGCAGCATGTGCGGTCTTTTTAAAGTATCATTCATGGTCCAATTACATTTTGTTGTTTCTAATTGTTGTTGCCAAGATTGTCAGCCACCCTACCCTATCCACTAGGGGTGGCACCCCCCCTCCTACAACCTAAGGGTGGTGGAGCAATCATTAAACCACCACCCCTGAAATAGACTACATTTAATAAACCTTAATTATAAGTTTATTAAGTTGATTGGGGTTATTAAGTAAGTTAATTTGAGTAATAATATTATTATTTTGATAATATTGACTCAAGTATTTCATTTGTTAACATTTTCAAGAAAGAGGTATATCTTATTTAATGTATAAAATTTATATAAAGAATACTTCGATAAAAGTGTATTTTGATTATATTTTATTAATTGATTACTATCTTATCTTGATAAAAATAAATTTAAATAATGTATTGAAAAATAAATTCCTAAATGCAATCCTTATTCATACTACCAATTACTTATTTCATAAATCGCCTATTATACCCTTACAGCATGTCTTATATAAGACTGTCTTACGATGAGACGACTTTAATAGAATTTAATGGGTCAAAGCTAAAAATGAACCCATTCTTTTACCTTCTAATCGACACACCCCGTGCCCCTTACAAACAAAATGGCACGACCTTTCTCCCTCCCTCTCTTTTCTCTTCCTTCCTCTTCTCCCTGTGAAGCCGGCCCTCCCTCACTCACTCACTAGCAGCCACGTTGAGCCTCCCCACGAGCAACCACCGCACCTCCAACTACTCCTGCTCCCCTCGTGCAGCACCAACAGCGGCAGCCGGGTTTCACCCCACTAACAGCAGCCACAAGCTGCGTTTGAACCCAACTGTGGTGCCGCCAGCAAGCAGCCGGTTCTTGCCTCCCTCCACCGTCAACGGAGCTGCTGCACCACCTTTGCCGCCACTTCAGTCACCACTTCCTCACCTCTTTATTTTTGGTTTATTGAAGAATCAAGTTAGGGTTTCTAATTTGGGAAAAATTAGTTAATTGAAGTTCAAGATTGAAAGTTGAAAGGTCCTTCAATGGTGATTGAGGTAACCCACAAACTATTCTATTTAAGAATTAATTGAAAGTTTTAAAGTAGTTTAGTATTTGTGGATTCAATTTGGGTCTTTCATTCAACTTTAGGCATCAACTTGAATTTAAGATGAGTATATGGATTCAATTAGTAATTGAGTTGTTTTTAGTGTTGATTAGAATTGGTTATTTAGGTTATTTGGTTTCTAGTATGAAATTAAGTATTTGGATATTGAAATTTCAGCTCAAAAACTGAGCATTCTGTTTTGGCCATTTTCGGTCAGTTTTGATTGTTTTTTAGGTTCTGGTGTCTGCATACTATTTGTAGAGCTTCGAGTCGCGGTCGCGTGGGCACTTGAATCGCCCCAAAATGAGTTCGTATAAGAGAGTTATGTTCAAAATAGTGAAATACCAACAGGCTATCATGAAATTCGATAATAAGCTTTCTGTTTTTCCATTTTCGGGGCTGTTCTGATTGTTTCTGGGTTTTAGTATCTGCATAAGAATAGTAGATCTCAGAGTCATGGTAGCGTAGCCACTTGAATCGCCTCTATATGAGTTCGTATGAGGAAGTTATGACCAAAATACTAAAAAGGTGTCTTGATATAGTATTGATACGAGATTTTTTAAATGGGATTAGAAGCTATGAAACAAATTGGACTTTAACTTTGTTTTGACCTTGCTTCAAGTTTTTGGGTCAAAATTATGTTTTGTATGTTCAAAATTTTATAAATATGAGCTTTTCAATATTGTACTATGAAAATGAGTTATGATTCTTGATTTTAAAGAAAATCAAGAGACTTATTGATTCGTTTTATAATAAAATGTTCGACATGAAAAATGTCCGTTTTTGGGAATTGGCAACGGATACTTATATCCAGATTATTGTGAAATACTATAGATTGATAATAGGTAATGGTATCTGGATTATTGTGAAATCCTGTAGCTTGATAATAGGTAATGGTTATTCGGATCGGTCTCGAGCCCCCGATCCCGTTTCGTTCTTGCAAGAACCGTATTTTCGGTGATGACGATCACCCGTGTTCTCAGGTTTTAGATCAAGCCTACTTCCTGACGGTCCATTATATTCCCACGTTTTAAACTATTATTACAATATTTTTTTTAATGAGTTTTGAATAAATATGTTTGGTATATAAAGTTTTGTCTGTTTTGCAATGAAAGCATACGTTTCATTTGCCGTATTATTTCGCTATTAACTTGTAAAGTTATAGTCGTATTTTGATTCGTTATGAACTAAAGGTTCATAGTCGTATTTACGTCGATACCAAACGGTCTTT